>NC_051178.1:94521422-94547564 GCF_013339695.2 Rhipicephalus sanguineus
ATCTTTTGACAAGTACATTTGTTGCCACTGAGAGGAAGCAACAGCGGTGGTGCCAAAAAATGAGGAAAATATGTTCGAGTGATTCCATCATTTCAGATCTTAAAGCAGTTTTATCGTGATAGTATGAAAAACAAACAAAAAGAGCTCCTTCGTCCACGCGCTTCTGCAACACTGCCGATGTTTGTGAACAGACGGTGGTTCAAGTCTAAAGTCGTAGTGTTGACTTTAACTTGAGCTGTGACAATGTACAAAGTAATTGTCCGTTGTTCACCGGCAGCACTTGTAGTGTCAAGTGGCTCCGATTCCTTAGCTTCGGGACCTAATGTCAGCAGTTGCACATGGCGCGCGGTCGCGAGGCAGCGTTGCTACTGGTGCATGTTGACTGTTCGGTCACAGCGCGGTCACGTTTAGTGATACTTGCAATGGTTCGTCCAGTCGTTACCTTGGGCTGCAAATGTGAGGGGTAGTCTGCAAGGACTGATGGTACTGCATCCTTCTTGAGCCGCCGTCTTTTTCCTTCTATGAAGTCCTCTGGTTGAGAATGGCGGCTACACACTCTTGTGTAGTTCAAAGGTGTATTAGGCGACCAATTATCCTGCCTGATCGCTGCAAGCCGCCGCTCCCGTACACCAGCGGCAGTTGGTATTTCATGGAACGAAAGCGCACCAGTGTTTTCTTTCCGCTCGATTTGCACAATGGCACGCAACAATATGACATACCGAGGCATGCGGAGCACGTGGTTGCAAAATCCTGAAATACACAATAAAACACGAATACAATCAAATTCGAATACAATATTCGCACCGGCATCACGGCCACACAGACTGCATGCGGCATACGTACCTGGGAAAGCCTGTGAAAAGTGCGAATTCAATTAAAGTCGAATGTAAACACGCATTCGGGAGCTTCGTAATACACGCGGCCGTTCAGCGCCAGCTTCCCGTAGTCTACTTGCCAGCGCCGCCACGCGCGCGGCAGGCGAGTGGTGGCGGAGCGTGCGCTCGACGGCCTGAGGAGAGCGTTCGCCCAGGCACTGAAAAATACAGGAGGCGCTGGCTCAACTCTTCGTAATGCCACTTCGGGCGCCGGCAAACCAGTGTCCTCGGGCACCTTGTCGATTATTAACACGAAAGTGTTTTATGCCGGGGTCTACCAAGACTTCAGTGACGTATTTCCGTCACGGAAATGACGTCGAAAAAATATACACAATCAGATGGCAAAGAAAAAGGTACCGTCAACGGGCATCGACCCACGACCGCTCGGTCCGCAACAACAGATGCCGGGCACGCTATCCACTGCGCCACCGGTCACAGACTCTGGAGCCTTTACGAACGCGCCTTTTATATCTACCACTCTCCCGGTCGGCTGGGTGGTGTTGACCTCTGGGAGTGGTAGGTAAAGTAATTCCTCATTGCTGTGGCATCCGCGACTAGCACCTTCGACGCGTTACGCGTCCGTCCCATTCGGCGCGTTTTGAATAGAAGTTGAATTTTGTCAATGCCTTAACACACCGCGAGGCGGGTGACCTTTGCCCAAGCGTCGTAAAACCATCGGCCTCGCTCAGCATCACGCTAATACAAACCAAAAATAGCTCTGCGACGCGCGCCTGCCTCACCTGGCTGTAACACCGCGTTCCATGCTCACGCGCACGCCCCGAGAAAAATCGCGGCCGGGCTACCGGGGCGGCACGACGCGCTTTGCGTTTCCCTCTAGTCCGGCCGTGGTGTTCAATCACATTTTTAACATGCCGCGGGATGGCGACCACAGTTCTGCGTCCAATATGCGACGCTTTTCTGGCTATCACACCTCTTTCTCTGATTATGCTTTCACCGTTAACTACAACAGCTACCACAAGGGTTTGTTTAATCATTTAACATGGGCGTTAGTCGTCGGGATGGAGATGTACCACCAATCATCAAAGTGGGTCCATGCACGTTAAACGGCGCCATTAGCTGTCAGACATCAATATACATCGTACAAACTCTCTTATATCAACGTACAGTAAGCATTCAGTTACTTCTGCAAGGGCACGCTTTACTTTCGTGTTATTCCGATTCCTATGACGGAGGGATGAACCGTGTTTTTTTTCTGGTGTTTGTCCCCATCCAGAGAAAATTCGCGCAGCCAAGGATTTTCCTGTGCCGACCAGCGCGAACGACGTTCGCACCTTCGTAGGCCTCTGCTGCTGTTTTTGAAGAATTAAACGCACTTTCGCTGACATTGCACGCCCTCTCACGGACCTAATCAAGAAAGATGTCGCTTTTGCCTGGGGTTCTGAACAAACCAATTCCTTCACTGCATTGACCATGCGCCTCACATCGCTATCTATTCTCGGCCACTTTGATATGTCCGCTCCGACAGAAGTGCGTACCGAGGCCAGCGGCCATGACATCTCGCTTCACAGACGGAATCCGGAAAAGTCGCCTGTCATCAGTTTCATGTGTGCTGCACCCGAAAGTGCAGCAACACGACATCGCCAACAAAAAACGACTAAAACCACGTCCTAAACTTGCGAAAACGAGGCGCGACACCTGGTGCCAACGTGCGCAGCTCACCTGGTTTGGCACCGCAATGGAAGTCAAGCAAAAACAAGCGAGAGAGAAAGGCCGGCTCCGCGGGCGAAACGTCAGTCTATGCTGTGCGACATTTTCCTGGGCTTCATTTTTGAACTTCTATTGCAGAGTCCTGTGCGACATTACATATATATAATATATATATATATATATATATATATATATATATATATATATATATACATATATATATATATATATATATATATATATATATATATACATACATATATATATATATATATATATATATATATATAATATATATATATATATATATATATATATATATATATATATATTGACAGTCTTTTTCATTGGCAGTCCTCGACATATTAACCACACGTATTTCATAAGACTCAAATATGCTAAAAATACACATGAGTGTGGTCGCCTGTCAATGCGGCATTCCATTGTCTAATGAAAATTGATTGAGTGCTGTCAGGGATTCAACCTTGGCGAGCCATTCAGGTAGATGATCTTGCAATTTGAGCACTTCAAGATACCGCTGCATACATTCGCAAAAAGATACATGCTGCAGTCGGGTCACAGTTGTAGTCCGCCATTCTTGAATAAGCTTCTGCCAATTGGTTGCGATGACGGACTCCCTTGCGACAATATCATATGCCTCCACATTTCCATAGACTAATCATCCACTCTTGCGAAATGCGAATATATCTGAACCATATAATGCACCGTGCATACCGTGCAAAATAAACGTGAAAGGGCAACACCTAACTGTGGAGCAGTTTAAGGGACCGCCACGTGGTCATGTCATGTCTCGCGTTGGCGTTAAGCGGGTCCCTCGTTTGATGCACATAAGCCGGGCAGGCAGCACGTCGAAACGGCCGCGTGCGCTTGCCCGTGAACGCCAGTGTCGCTGAAGGGCTAATTTGTCTGTCCGAGCCAGCGAAGCGACAGCTAAACGCCAGCGCCGGGATTTAACCGCACCGCGCTCGGAGCAGCAAACAGTGGAAGAGCAGTAGAAAGCAGACCACAGAGAAGAAGAAAAGATAATCGCAAATCAAATCAGATAATGACAGGAAAAGAACGAAAAATGAATGGAAATGTCACCTAATCACACAAGAACAACTAAAAAAATCATGCCATATCCAGGAAGTGAATGATGGTGAGTGCGCGAAGCTCCGAAGGTAATCTGGTAAACCGTCAGTCGCCGTAAATTTTGCCCACTCGATCATCATAGAAAGACCTGACACACAAACGCAGG
The DNA here is from genome assembly GCF_013339695.2 of Rhipicephalus sanguineus. NCBI lineage: Eukaryota > Metazoa > Arthropoda > Arachnida > Ixodida > Ixodidae > Rhipicephalus > Rhipicephalus sanguineus. The sequence goes on from NC_051178.1 coordinate 94,525,224, forward strand.
GGTCCTCATATATGACGTTAAGCTCAGGGGAACGCTTGTTCTCGGAGTTGCCGTTTTGCCTTTCGAGGGCGAGAGCGCGTTCACGATTGGTTTCATCGTGGTCTGCAACGCGCTTAAACTTCATTATCATCAGCGTCATCGTCATCGTTATCACGTGTAGTAGATATATTCCACTATACTGGAACGCGCTTATTCTTCATGGTCAGCAGTCGTCATCGTCATCTTTATCACATGGAGTGGATACATCCCACTATGTGTGGCTACCTACATCTACATACTACAAAGGAGGGACAGGCCCACACCCTGAGGAGCTTCGCCCCTAAAAGGGCAGATTAACACAAGAAAAGAACGCAAACGAGTAGAAAAGATCTGATAAAAACAACGTAAATACGACGGAAGAACAGCCGCATCAATTCTCCGCGGTTCGTACAGCTTTCACATGAGGTACAACTGGCATAGGTTATTTTTCATGAAGGCTTCACTGAGTTTCGTGGCAGTGGAACAAAAGCCCACTGGAGGACCAGATGTAAAGCCGCCATGGAGGATAGTAGAGATCAGGAGAATTTATACTGCGAAAGTTTATTGCGAAACTCACGTTTTGATGATCGCGGGCTGCGGCTGCTGGGGGGCCGTTCCAGACGCTGAGGAACGCTAGGAAGAGTGTGAGAGACGCCATGCCGATGACACCAGATAAACATTTTCTAGAGAAAGCTGCAAGCTACAATACAACTGTACGCTTACGCATCACTTAGATGCGTAAGCGTACAGCTTCAAAAGGAGATTCGACATGAATTTTTGATTAATTAATTCATTCATTCATTCATTCAGTCGTTCATTGCCATGTCTATTCGTGTTTCTTTCGGTTGAAGCTGTCCATTGGTTGGTGAAGAACTCGTAGAAGGTATTTAAGTGGGGACGCGGAGATCGTTTGTAACTTCTCAGTTCCTTGGCCTAGTCTGATAATAAAATTTGGCACACACACTACAAATCATCTCAATTTCCATAAAGATATCTTTAGTAGTTTTTTATGTTATAAAAATTCACAAGTTCCCTGTTCGTGGAAAACCTGGTACTGTGATGAAACATGCCGGGGGGCTGGAACTGCCTTGTAATTTTGCTCACATACTGGTTGCACTTAACGACGCTTTTAGATTTTTTTACAGCCCTAATAATTTTCTGCCGAACATTACATGCAAATGCCTATGTCTCAGCTAATTGCGCCATGCAGCAGGAAATAAGAAAACAATGAACGCATAAACGAAAATTCCAAGGCTCTGTAAAAGTACACCACATTCTATGGATTACAATAAAACAAACAGCATAAAAATGGGTTTAGCCATAGTTGTGCTATGCTTTCCACAAGCGAAGTGGCAGGCACAAAACATTCTTTTGAGTAAAATGGAGAGAGAGAGAGAGAGAGAGAGAGAGACAACTTATTTGCGCAGGCCTCAAGAATTATTCTCGTTGGGTGAAGCCCTTAGTTAATGGACAACAATGTTTTGGCTGCAGTTGACCCTATGCTAAAGTGTGTCAGGACAGTAATAATTGGTTTCCTTGCCGGGGGGCGAAGTCTTGGACCTCTGCTCCTTAATTTGGCCTGACTTAGGAAGTTTATTACTCTCTGTCAATTACCTCATACGATTTTGTGCAATTCCCTGGAACGCAAGTGCACCAGGCTGCATGTAAAGATTGGCTGTGTTGGACTGTATCTTTACTTTTCTGGCCGCCGAACGTGTTGTCAGGTGGTCTGAATAGTGGCGTGTTGGATTGATGTAGCTTTGCGATCACCCCTTTCAACTAATAACGCCTAAAGATTAATTTTCTTGTACGACAAACCGCACCCGCACCGCAGAGAGGACGCTTTCTCGGCAGTCCGAGGGTGATGGCGACGTCGCACCGACCTATACCGCAGACGCATTTTCTCCCATTATTAACTTTTCTAAGTGAAACGAAAACGCTTTTCCGCTAGTGGGGACATTAGACGCCCGTTTTCTCGAAACGGGACCAGGAACGCGCGCGCACGGAGCTCGGGTCTCAGCGGAGCGGCACGAGAGCAAGCGTCGGCAGATCGTCTCCGAAGTAAGGGTACGTACTCACTAGCGGCAAAAACGCGTGCGACACGCCGCGTGCGGCAAGTGCATTCCAGGCAGGCGCGTGCGTTCGTGTTCCCATTCGCGTTTTGTGTGACGCGGCAGCGATGCCTGTAGTCTCGAATTGTCTCGATGCGTTCGATACTTTTCGTGACAACACGCACCCGCGCGCGGCCTTCGTTCAGCCGATTTCGTTATCGCACGCACGTGTATTTTGCCGGAGGGTGTACGTTGAAGGCTTTCGTAGGCTGTGCTTCTTTTCTGGCCACATTCAGCGATGTTGAATCCTGACGAGGAGCTACTGGTGACTGTTAATATTATAGCGCTCGTTTGTTCTTTGCTTCGGCGACGCCGACGTGCCCGGTGGCCGAGAAGGTTTTGGGTGCGCCCGATCTGGCGCTACAGGGACAATGACGGCCAGTCTCAAGATCTGCTTCCGTGCCTGCGCTTCGCCCGGCACCCTGCTTTGCTCACGCGGTCGCGTCTCAGTGGTAGTTTCGGTATCGCGTACTGCCGCTTGTGTTTTGCGCGCTCGTGAAAATCGCTCTGACAGAAAGTTCGACGAAATGCCGCATGCATGTAATGTTGCCGGATGCCCGAATGGCGCACGCCGCCAGTGCACGCCGCCGCGCAGTAAAGGCGGGCAACGTTGGGCACGGCAGCAGTGACGCGAGAAACACCGCTTTCAGGTGGGTGATTCGAAGTGCGCTAACGCGATGCGGACCATTAAAACGTAATTTTATTACAAAATAAGCACTTCCTTGGCACAAAAGTAGCACAACGAGGTTCCTGGACTGTTATTTCAACAATCAACGTCGACTTATTATTTGCCTTTAGTGTCCCTTTAAGTAACAGCCTTAGTTTAAACAAAGTTCTCTACGTTTCTCAATCGCATATTCAAGTACGTGCGAAATATGATGCATTTCCAGCATCAATAATAGGAATTTAAAGCTGTAATCGGGAAAAAAAAAACAAAAAAAAAATTTGGGACCCCCGAGCTTCACCTTTAAGAATTGAACGCGACAGCGACATCCTGTCCCAAGTGCGTACTTCAACCACTTAGTGCATACTACAATGTAATCGATATATTTGAAAGTGGCTTGTGTCACTGATGTGTCTTCTTCTAATCTCGCGTGGTGTTGATGAAGAATGGAATAATATTTCAATAACCCTTACGTATCCGTTCGTTTCATATAATATATTTGCATTCCTAACAAAGTTTTTATTTCATGTTTCTGGTATTTTTTCTTCCAGTACTTGCTTATCACTCGGTATTACTTTGATTGACTACGTATTCACTCATGCCCTGTTTATGATTAAATACTCGTTCTATGCTTCATTATTTGCTATCCGTGTCTGATCTTTCGTTAATAATTCCTCTGAACATCACTCGTGCACTTGCACGGGTAGACCGAACGCTGCAGCGAAGTGTGGACGAACTGCCTTGTCAACGGCCTATTCGCTATGCATGACCTCCGAGATTTTGCGGCCTACGTGTCGCTCTCCAGTCTCATTTTCGATGGAGGCGAAAATGCTTGAGGGCCGTGTGCTTAGATTAGGGTGCACTTTAAAGGAGACCAGATTGGCAAAATTTCCGGAGTCCTCCACTATGGCGTCTCTCATAATCATATCGTGCTTTTGAGACGTGCATTATAATCATTTCCCATTAATTATAATCATTTTCCTGCAGACAGGTAGCGACTCGAATACACGGCTCACTTCTGATTGGTTCTCATTTTGCCGCATGCGGCGAAAAATGGGTCTCGAACCCATTTTGAGTACGTACCTTAAAGCCGGTAAAGCGGCACTCGCACGTCATCAAAGTAGTAAGCGTTTTGGTAATAAAGCGCAATGGTTTACATCGCTGTCGCTTTTTACCCTCCCGGCAAGGGATGACACGACGTGCCGACAACCCAGTCGGTACGCCCCAATCTAATCACTCGCTCGCCCGATCCATGGAATACCATCCCCTGCTTTTATGCGTGCGAAACTAAAGAAGCTTGTGCCCGCGTCACCTTTGGAACAGCGGCGATTCACGAACTTAGGGCCGCGGAGTGATCAAGCAGCGATGACTCCGATCGTAAACACTGCGGCTGTGGCCGTGGCAACAACCAATAGAAAAGCACCACTCAACGGTGTCGCGTCCTTCGCCAACAGGAGCGTTGCGTACATTGCAAGGTTATTGAGAATGCCCTCCGATTTTTTTGTTTGCGCTTTTTTTGTGCGGTGATCCTAAGCGAGATGGGCGGAAACGGAAAAGCGGAACATTGAGCTTTGAAACGACGCCATGATGGCGGTGCTCGGTGGCAGCAAACACGAGATACGAAGCAGTAAATTGCGCCGTTTTAGTGCAATTTTGGGCTTCTTTTTCACCGACCTCAATTACAAAATTAATTTTTTCGGGCACATAGATTGCGTTTTCAGTGTAATCGTTTTTATATTGCGTAATTAACAGAACACCAATGCCAAAACGAGCGTTTTACAAAACCTGATTTTTTGGGGACTATTTTTCCTATTTTTTGATCCCCGCGTTCCCCCTTAAACGGCTCCATTCGAAGCATTTTAGTTAGCTTGCAGTGTTTTCTTAAAGGATAAAATGGCAACTTGAATTCTTTTTAGTGGTAGATTTTATTCTGCAGATTACGAGGAAGGCCAATTGGACAAGATGACGAAGACTCAAATGTAAGCAGATCTACCGCGGAGGCTTTTCAGGAAGACCTAAATCTGGTGTGGATTGCATATTTCGGCTCCATTCGCAGTCGCGAAGGCGTTGGGAATCCAGTAGCGGTCGAAATTGTTTCTGTTTGTTTTGAATACCACGCTGTTCACTGCGCTAACACGTGTTATGAACGATTTTCTTAGTAATTTGACGCCGCATATGTGAAAATCGAGGAGGTTTATGATGACGATGATGCGTGTTTTGTGGCGTAAGGGCCAGTGATGGCCAAACAGCGGCAAGGCGTATAATGTGTCGAAAATAATGCGGTAATTGGCAATGGCAGGCTGTAACATTGGCTGCATATCGAACTTAAACTGAAAAACGTGGTTGATCTCTCCGTCATAGGAATCGGAGTAACACGTAAGTAAAGCGTGCCCTAACAGAAGTAACTGAATGTTTACTGTACATTGATATAAGAGAGTTTGTACAATGTATATTGATGCCTTGTAGCTAATGGCACCGTTTAACGTGTATGCACCCACTTTGGTGATTGGTGGTACATCTCCATCCCGACGACTAACGTCCATGTTAAATGATTAAACAAACCCTCGTGGTCGCTGTAGTAGTTAGCGGTGAAAGCGTAATCAGAGAACGAGGTGGCATACCCAGAAGAGCGTCGCATATTGGACGGAGAACTTGGTTGCGATGCCGCGGCATGTTAAAATGTGGTCGAACACCACGGCCGGACTAGAGGGAAACGCAAAGCGCGTCGCGCCGCCCCGGTAGCCCGGCCGCGATTTTGAAGACGATAGTCTTTCTTGGGGAACTTAAACGCAGAAATTTTGGTCTGTCTTTCTGTCTTTCTGTTTGTCGGCACGTCACCCGATTCGGCCAACCGGTCAAAGTTGAACCACTTGATTACCGCCCACCCATCTTGAACTGGTACGGCTGTTCATACTTGTGAACGTTGTCGATCAAAAAGTAAATATTACGCATATCTGAGGCGTAACATCATTAGGTAAGTATTAGGTGATGTGTTCCTTTAACACAAAATACATAGATACGCAATTTTAAAGACCTTGATGGTATGCGTTTAACGTTGATACAGTAACGCGTTTATTAAAAGAATGCCACAGCTGAAGCGATCAGCGGTCCAAGCCGGGCAAGCGCGAGCGCCAACAACAACCGTCTTCGTCTTCTTCTTTCGCAGGCGTTCTTGACTGCGCCCTACCATGTTACAAATAACTCCCCCGCGGAAAAGGAGCCATCCTGGCGACCTAAGGAACAGGTAGAACTGGTGGTTCATAATGCGGCTTCAGTCGATCGACGTGAACAGTCTCGCGGCCGCGACGATGGCGGTGCGTAGATGATTGAACAGGCTCAATCATATAGTTAACTGGGGATGGTTGACGTAGGACGCGGTAGGGGCCTTCGTACTTAGGCAGTAGCTTTGTGGAAAGGCCAGGAGCAGAGGAGGGAACGCGAAGCCACACCAACGTTCCAGGCGAATACGACTGAGGAGGCAGGTTTTCGTCGTGACGGTCCTTCTGGCCCTACTCGCCCTACAAGGTTACAACCCTAGTTTCTTAAGGTGCGCTGAAAATGCAACTGCGCTGAAACTTGTCTTCCTCCGTGCCCTCTGCACAAGCTCATGTTGTGTTTCGGTTTCGGTTCAGTATTGCATTGTACGAATGACAGGGGGCGCGGCTCTGGCATTCCTGTTTTAACCAGGCGACGTGTAAGTAAGAGAGTTTGTGGAGAGTACTCGTTGAGTGCGGACGTTTCTTCTCCTTCGGCGCATAGCGCCAAACAGCGTGTTCGGGCTGGCCGGCGTCCCCACCTGTCGCGTTGGTCACCGCCGGTCTTCGCCTGCCGCTGCGCCGGGACTACCAGCCCGTAACACAGCACTCGTGTTTCCCGACGTATTGCTAGATGGCGTCCATATCTCACGCAGCGCCTCTTCTATCGTCTTTAGACGACATTTGCAGCGAAGCACGCAGATACGCGGCCAATTTTTTTTCTCGGGGCGAGCGCGTGAGCGGGGAACGCGGTGTTACAGCCAGGTGAGGCAGGCGCGCGTCGCAGAACGATTTTTGGTTTGGAGTAGCGTGATGCTATGAGCGAGGCCGACGCTCTTACGGCGCTTGCGCTAAGATCGCCACCTCGCGGAGTGTTAAGCCATTGACAAAATTGAACTTCTATTGAAAACGCGGAGAATGGGACGGACGTGTAACACGTTGCAGGTGTTAATCGCGGAGGCCACAGTAATGGCGAATTACTTTACCTTACCGCTCCCAGAGGGCAACACCACCCCGCCGACCGGGAGAGTGGTACGCATAAAAGGCGCGTTTCTAAAACCTACCGAGTCTGTGACCGTGGCGCAGTGGAAAGCGTGCCCGGATTCTGTCGTTGCGGACCGAGCGGTCGTGGGTTCGATGCCCGTTGACGGAACCTTTTTTCTTTGCCATCTGATCGTGTAAATTTTTTCGACGTCATTTCCGTGACGGAAATACGTCACTGAAGCCTTGGTAGACCCCGGCATAAAACACGTTCGTGTTAAAAAAACGAATGCTGCAGTGGAGATAATGTCGCCAAAGTGAAGCCAGACTTCCACCAACTTACCCCTGGCACAGAACAATGCTAGCGTATAGCGAACAGATAGCAGCGTTTTCTTCACATGCCCTACAGATTTAATGTGGCTAATTTTCCGTGGCAGATACTAATAAGTGATTGTCTTGGTGTTACTGGTGTTCTTAAGAAACCTCGAAATCTTGTGAGATCTTATAATGTGTGGGATCTGCCGTAGATGTTCACAGACCGCTTTCTCAACAGGCAGAAATTCATTATGCCCATTTGAGAAATTCAGCATTGTAACACATATAGATACCTGCATGCTTATTTGTTTTTCACCGGAATGTTGACGTTCATTCAAAATACAGTAGGTCACTTGTACACGCATCTGTAAATATTTACATGGAAGCACTGCACATTGTTGCTAATGTAACGAGTGAAACAGAGACAACGCCTGTTCACTAGGCCGGCTGTTCTATTCTCCGCCTCCTCCTTCTCGCCTTCCCGCTTGCCTAGCGCGCGCCCTTCCAATAGCGGCGCCATCTTCCTTACACTCGCCCACGCTGCGGCACTGCATGGAGATCCGACTGCGGAATTGTTTCTGGTGGGCAGAATTGGCTGTTCCTTGTTGGTCTTTGCAGGTTTCGGTCCTTGTTCGACTGGGTTTGGTGAAATGCAGGTATTTAAAGCGGGCGGCACTGGCTATTGCGGGAAGGCCGCAGCTGCCGCTTCGCACGCCGCATTTTCGAGTGCACTGCAAGGGATTCACAAAGAACGGTGGGTGACCGAATCGATGTGCTGTGGCCGAAGACAGACCGTGTCCTGTGTTGTCGGACACGTCTGCGCAGGTTTGAAGATGTGCGCCCGTTTCGCGTCGATACACTCCCACCACGCGCGCAAGGTAGAATGTACGGCGCTGCCAAATCAGATGCGTCCATTGTTGCAGGGCTCCGCAATAAGGTCAGGTTTATGGGCCCCAATACTGGTTTTGTCTCAGAGAGGGGAGTAGAATGCAGGGGCAATTTTTCGGTGTTTTTAGTCGCGTTGGTCGCATTAGATTCCTGGATCTCAACCAGGACATGGTGACCGTCCGCGCATTCGGGCAGTGACTGCTCTCGAATTTGCGGTAGCTGTCCCGGTGGGACTGAGGGCATGTTGGTGGTTGTGGTGGGCTTGTCCGGTTTCTTGACTTGGAGCGTGTCAGGCACCGGGAGATCTGGAACGTGCATGTCCTCACGCGCTGGCGAGCGTGGAGGCCGCATCGCCAACTGCTGGCCTTGTGGGTGGTATTCTTGTCTGCCGTGGTAAGTTCTGGAGGAGGCGTCGCGCAGCGTGAAATACCTGGCGTGGAGTCCTGCTCACGTCCGGTATCCGTGTCGGGCGGGTGGCCTTCCGCGTCCGCGATCATGTCTGCGCAGGGACTGCGGGAAACAGATGCACGATCGAGATGCTGCCCTTCATAAGCTGTGTCTGCGAAGACAGGCTGGTTGGCACCGGGCACAGCTGCGCCATAGGGGCGCTGCGTTTCGCGAGCTCGGTCTCGAAGGGATGGCAGGGTTGTGAACGCCTGAGCTGCGCCGTCGAGGTTCTGTGCCTCACAGCCCCATCCTCGTTAGAGACTCGGTTAGCAGAGAGGGGGTCGCAGGCATGTGATAGCGGGCGAAAAAGACTCATCAGCTTGGCTGACCATTCCGGCCAAGATCCTTGCCGGACGCCTTCGTAGGCATGCCATGCCTTGGCGGCATGGCGAAGGCGGTCGATGGCCACCCACCATTTCTGCTGGTCTGTCCAAGCCTCGCGTGCTCCCACAGCGTTGACGGTCGCCACGCAAATTCCGACGTTGTTCTGAAAGCCGCGGAACTCCGGTATTTCGCAGGCAGCCGGCGATGGTAACATGGCAGGCGAAAATCCAGAGTGTGCCGACGCTAAGCTGGCCAGTTGGTAAGAGAGCTGCGTGAGGACACGCCGGAGCTCTCTGCGGTTCTCGGCTGAGCTGGCCTCAAGGTCTCGTGAGGCGACCGCAGCCAGCGCGGCATTAATTGCGAACAATGTTGACAAGGCGGTAGGAGACAGCTTCGAGCTCGACGCTGTCAACGCGTTAGTCGTGATGCGGAGTTGCGCGATGGTATGCAGAAGCTCCGCGGCGCTGTCGGGTGATCCGCATCGAGAGCCAGGGCCGGCATCTGCGGGGGATACAACGGCTCCGGTACTCACGGTGGCACAACCCATGGCCAGGGACGCGTGGACGGCGTCTCTTGGAAACTCAGATCTAGTCAGAGTCCTGGGCACGGGAGCCTTGCCATTGGAAGCGTCCACCGCGTTCCGAGGCAACCGGAAGCCGTGCGATGTCAAGTTGTGAATTGGTACTGCGGCGTCGATGAAGGGGGCTTGAGCCACCGAGGAGGCCTGGACGCCGTCCACGGACAGTGCCTGAAGCGCCGACAGATTGGCAGGTGGTGGCTAGGAGGCATGTACGCCGTCCCTGGGCGAGAGGAGCCCATGCGCATTGTTGCCGCGAAGTAGTACGTCACCGGACAGGTAGTTCCCCGGAACCACATTGGAGGCCTGGACGCCGTCCGCTGCTGGTGGGATGGATGCTTGAGGCGGTGGTCTACTTGCGGGTTCCATCAGCGAGGGATCGTGACGGCGTTCCTCTGGAAGACGCGTTACCTCAAGCTAACAGCTAGGGTCCGCCAAAGCTTTTTGACGACTGCGCCAATTTAACGAGAGAAACAGAGACAACGCCTGTTCACTAGGCCGGCTGTTATATTCTCCGCCTCGTCCTTCTCGTCTTCCTGCTTGCCTAGCGCGTGTCCTTGCAATAGCGGCGCCATCTTTCTTACACTAATGAGGATGCGGCGTACAAATAGTATCGAGCAACTTCTCTTAATACAAAAGTATAACTCAAGTTTAAGCTATTGTAGTAGTCATAATCAATATTGTGACGGGGCCGTGACGTCGACGAAGGCAGCTGCAGTCGGTGTGTTAGACTAAAGTCTTTATTTGGCCGAACTTGTGGCGGTGAGATGGAAACGCAGCCTGCAGGTATGCACACTGTACACTGATGGCGGCGAAGAGAATGTCGGCCGTCGATAAACTGACCTCTAGCAAGGCGTGTCGGCTTTTTTACATGCGGCGTCGAACATTCGAGCTTTATTGCTGGTGGCTGCATTAGATCCACAATAGTCTCAGCTGTTCGCCTTTTTGCCCTCAAGCCTATAAGAACATTCAAACATAATCTGGAAGGTTCCCAGACATTACGGCGCGGTTTTCGCAAGGCAGCGGCTACGCGTGCAATGGACTAGTTATATAAAAATAACAAAAGAAACACGCGTGGCATTGCTTCCCTGTAAAATATCATCGTCCCGATGGGGAAAAAGGTCATACACATATAAAGCACAATGATAACAGAAAAACGCAGAGCCCTAAGGTTCGCTAACTCGTGTAAGATGGCTTAAGGCGCACGACATGAACGACATCAGGTCGTGCGCGGCGTGACTGAGAGTTCGTGATGCCGTCCGGCATGACCTCGTAATCTAGAGCGTCGAAACGTAGAAGCACCTTGTATGACCCGAAGTTTCGCCGAAGAAGTTTTTCACTAAGTCAACGTCGGCGTACCGAATACAGACCCAGACACAGTTACCGGGATGGTATTCCACGAAGCGTCGTCCAGGATCGTAATGGCGACTGTCGGTTGTCTGTTCATTTTTGATGCGTAGGCGGGCGAGTCGTCGGGCTTCTTCGGCGCGCTGAAGGTACACAGTCGCATCGAGGTTTTCAACATCGGTGACGTTGCGTAGCATGGCGTCGAGCGTCATTGCCGGGTTCCTTCCATATACGTAATTAAATGGTGTCATCTTCGTCGTTTCTTGAAGGGCCTTGTTGTATGCGAAGGTCACGTACGGAAGGATGGCATCCAACATGTCGGCGACGGCCTTGTTTAGACGCTCGGTGAGGCATTGCTCTTTAGGTGGTAGGCGAGGGTCCGGCGGTGGCTTGTATGGCTGTATCTCAAGATCGCTTGAGATAGCTCAGGTGATGTAGAATCAAGAGGCCGCTGATTTGCTGGAGACAAGAGCGCAGCTACCAATTGAGACCGTCACCATCTACACTGAAGAGATTACGCGACTTTTCTGCCTGACCGATGCCGCCATGCCTGAAGAGAAAAAGGTCCGCTTCCTTACGCGGGGAGTGAACAATTCAAAAATCACTCGAGATGTGGACGAAGAAATACAACCAATCAACCCTGTCTATCGGCTACACCGAAGCGCACTCGCTAGGCACCGCGACCTGCGGAAAACCATCGGAGCGATCGTGCGAGAGGAGCTGCGCAAGCTGTTACTTTCGGCGCAGCTCAAAGTGAATTTGATCGCGACGTGGTCCGTGAGGAAGTCCCGCAATCGCTCGGAATCCCTGAACTACCACAGTCTCAGCCGCAAGCCTTAGCTACGCTGCTGCAGCCCGACGCTCTGCCACCCTCCACACCAACATCAAGACGCTGCACAGATGCAGTACCCGTCGCCAGACGCCGCCGCCATCACCGACGCCACATCGCCCACCATCGGCCAGCGTTACACCACGAGGAAGACCGTAGTGTGCCTCGATGTGTGCGCCCCCCTTAGGGTGTTGCCATTCTTTGAAGGGGCTGATGCCGCCACGACGCCATTTTTTGCCCCGCGTCTCGTGCCTCTCAGCGCAGCTGCCGTAGAGGGGTGAGACGCCGGTAAGAAGCCGTGGGCTAAAATATGGCAGCCGCGCCGCAGTAGACGCCGCAGATGTCCTCACCCTAAAGCGGACAAAACGCGTATGAAGGCACCCTAGAAGACCGACGCTTGGTGCGCCCCCAAATACTGCCCACCCTGCTATCATTGCTGAGAAGCTGGCCGCATCGACCACAGCTGCCAGTACCGACAGATGGGACTGCGTGGGTTCGCCATCGACGCGCCGTGTCCATAGCAAGGTGAAAGACCACGTGACACTGCCGACTATCTCGCAGGAGCGCATTGGAGCCCCCGAGGACCCTCCCGATCGCCGTCACCAAGCCGCTACGTGTCTCCCCAACGCCGACCAGATTTCACATCAAGCGCCTCTCCGATTATATCCCATCCGCGATGTTCCTTCCCGGAGGAACGGCTGAATAAACTATTTCTGTTTTTATTATCGTGATGTGGGACAACAGTTGGCTGTTTAGGGTGGAAGAAAGGATGGTACAATCACTTGTATTTCAGAAAAAAAGGCTCGACCTTAAATAAGGGCGTAAGAGAAATGGCTAAACTCCTCGGTGCGATACCGAAGCCCAGCATGGAGCGCAATCGGATATTATTTGGTACCAAGTAAATAAGCGACGACAACCGACGCAACTCACGAGATTTGTCAAACTTGATGAAATATTTAGCTTTATTGATCAGGATAAAGTACAATATAGTAAAATGAACGCGTTGCCACAACAGTTATATTTTATTTCCTATTACGACACCCATCGATGAATTCATGGAATGAACGTATAGAAAATCGGGACGCTTTATTCACCTCCGCCGCTTCACCGAAGCGTATTGCGCTGTGATGTTAAGTGTAACAGTGACACATGACTACTATTGAAATGCGTCGGCCATACAGTGCTTTCCACAGTGCCTTCAGACGGAGGCGTTTTGTTAAGACAGGTTTCCTTGAGCCCCATGGAATGACATCTGCTAAGGTGAATTTTCCTGGAGGATATGTTTCCTCGCCCTCAAACCCTCCTCACGGAGAAAGTTGCCCACCTGCACTCGGCCAGAGTTCGCTACGAGGACACGTTGTTCCAATCTTCCTTAACTGATTGTTCCTGTCGGCAGGGCCACACAAATATATCTCCGCAGGGGCCTGAGGAACGCATCCGCACCACATGTTTGAAGCGCGGAGGTACTCGGCAGCCGTGCGCATATGCAGCTAATCACATCGTCATCTTCTACGCTAGGAGTGTGCAATTGTTAAAGCTGAAGCACACAGCAGGGATGAAGCACAAGTTTCATCCCTGCTGAATTCGAAAGCCAATGTAAGAGTTCACAGGAGTGAACGCGAAAAATTAAACAATCTCCCACTCAAGGGAACCATGAGGGGTGGCAGCAGCATTGGGGGTGCACACCAAGTTTCCGTTACGGTCACTCGGCATTTCCGTTAGTGTTGGAGGTTTGTATTTAGTGCTTGTCTTATCATTACGTTGTGTTTGTGCGTTGCTTTCCGTTAGCGCCGAGTGGACGTCACGGAAACTTGGTGTGCACCTCCAATGCTGCTTCGCATCCCCTCATGGTTCCCTTGAGTGGGGAATCACCCATCATCTTCAGACCTGGCCCAGAGTTCGGGATCACCTTCCCTGCGTAGCCGTTTGCGTTCGGCATCGCGAGCCCTGCGCTGTTGCTCCGCGACGATCTCGATCTCGGCAGAGGTTGGAGTGCTGCTGTAACTGGCGGCGACGTTGACGTTACAACTCATCTGAACGGGAGGGAAGCGTGAATGACAAAAGCCGACCGAGCGCACGCGCTTATATACACATGAAATGGGGGAGGGATAGGAAAGAGTGGGTTACAGGCTCTATTCGGCTGTGGCGCGGCTGCATCACGTGGGAGGAGAGGCTGCGCCGCGGCTGCAGTGCGGGAGAGGAGAGAAGAGAAGGCGACCGAAACCCTGCGTAAAGGAGGAGAGTGGGAGAGAGAGTAGGCGCATGCGCAGTGGAGCAGGGACACCACTGCCGGACACAGCCGCGAGCAAAAGCTGCTTCGCGTCTAATAACAATTTTTGGCAATAAACAGCGGCTGCAGCCGCATGGCTTCTTGAGATGCTGAGCGAACGCGGTTCCATCATCTTCGATTGTGCGCGTCATCGGCAACATCACAGCATGGCCTTCGCGATCAGTTTCACCAACGCGCGCAGCCGGGCCTAGTGACGGAGGCCACGGTTGCAGATACGGAAGTGCTGCGCGGCTCCCCGACGATGACGTAGTTCCGGTTAGTTCATTTACGCGCCCACACTTTCGGCGGGTTCGCGTGGGCGCAGCAAGGCGAACTTTTCTTTAGCGTATTTTAAAGCTCCTGCAGCCACAACAGTGGAAAAAATTACGCCATCGTCGACAATAATATTGGTCCTTGTTAACAGAATTTTACTGAATTTTAAAACCACCTTAGCTTCCCTTTAATGGCATACGTAACCGCGATTCAAAGGGCACAAACACACCCCGCCACTTTAGCAGCTTATTGTGCTGTTTTTCTAGTTTTTTTCTTTCTTGTTCCACTTTACTTAGTATTTCCTTCAATGTCGAATAACAGAGCCACCAGGGGTATCGGAGTGTAAGCGTTTCGTTTGGCACCAGAGCTTCTCTACGAACACATGAAATGATATCATTGACACCTCCTACCCTCTAAAAAAATGAAAGAAACATATCCACGGAGTGAATGATGATGAGTGGGCGAAGCTGCGGAGGTTCATCGGTAAACCCTGAATCTTCCGTGAATTCTGCCCAGTACATCATCACCGACGTGAGATCGGGCGCCTTTATACTAAAGGTTCGATGAGAGTTATAACGACTTGCAGCTCACTTTAATTTTACATGTACGCTGTGAATTTTCATTGTTTATTCACGCACAGGAGAAACCGCACACACGCACTACCTTGGAGGTCAAAATCCAGTGCCTATATATACACGGTGGTCAGTGAACGGTTGTGCAGCGCGAGCGGTCGGTTTTTTCAATCAAGACGCTGCCGCGACGCTGCCTCGCGACGCTGCCTGCGTCGGCGCCGCTGCGCCGCGAGGCAAGATAGGGGGGGGGGGGGCTGTAGGAGTGGAGAGGGCGATACATATCACGTACTGTCGCAGCGCATTGTCTTTAGGGAGCCTTCATGTGTGCACGCCCCCTCCGTTTTAGGGGCGAAGCTCCTTATAGCGGCACCCGTTCGTCCCTCGTAGCGTAGTATGTAACCAGTCTTACGCTTTGACCTGCAAGGTGGTGCCGGTGGGAGATTTTTCCTGTGTGTTGTTGAACAATAAAAAATTCGCAGCGTTAGCTAAAAGCCGACTTCTTCTGTCTCTCATTCCCATTAGCAGCCATTCTTTACCTCCAAGGTAGTGCCTGGTGAGATTTCTCCTGTGCGTGATTAAACAATAAAAATTTTGTTCAAAACGCCGTTGATTGATGAAATAAACCAACAAAAGACGCCAGATGTTTTGTAAAAGCAAAACGAAAGAGCGCCAGATGTTTCTAAAGCAAAACGAAAAGACGCCAGCTGCTTAACGAAAGACGCCAGATGTTTTCTAAGCAATGGTTTTCTAAACAATGAAAATTCACAGCGTACATGTAAAATTAAAGTGCGCTGCAAGTCGTCATAACTCATCGAACCTTTAGTATAAACTCGCCCGATCTCACGTCGGTGATGATGTACTGGGTAGAATTCACGGAAGATTCACGGTTTACCGATGAACCTCCGCAGCTTCGCCAACTCATCATCATTCACTCCGTGGATATGCTGTGATTTTTTTAAGACTGGTTACACACTACTACGACGGGGACGAATGGGTGCCGCTATAAGGAGCTTCGCCCCTAAATAGCAGGATCCTGTATTCATGCTCGGTTGACGTCACATATTTACTAGATTACTCCTCCTTGGCAGGTCTGTCTGCCTATGATCCATTATATTAAATCCATAGGAACAAAGCGGCTGGAAGCAGGACCCATTTAAACATTTACGATCTACGAAGAAATTGTTTACAATGAACTCATTTCTAATGTAATAACCATTCTTGCTTTCGTTTCAGTGAAGGGTTTCGTGAGGCGTGGCTCTTATAAATAAAACGGCTAGATCAAAATTAATATGAAAGCAATATTTGGGAGCGCGGACAATACTAATACTGTTTTAGAACTGTTGTGAAAAGTTACAGTTGCAATGCCACTGGACCAACTCATTTTCATAATCTTAGAACGCCAGCCGGCACGGTGGTCTAGTGGTTATGGTGGTCGACGGCTGACCCGCAGGTCACGGGACCGAATGCGGGCTGCGGCGGCCGCATTTTCGATGGAAGCGAAAATGCTTGAAGCCCGTGTAGGAGCCTTCCACTATGTCGTCTCTCATAATGAAATCGTGGTTTTGTCACATTAAACTTCATCAATAATTATAATCATAGAACGCCTTATGGAGCAGGGTTCTCCCCAAAGCATAGATATTATTGCATGCTGCCGCAAAATTTTCCTGTGCTCTTTGTGTGACACTGTGATGAACGGCTAACAACGCTACAATAGAATTCCTTTCAAAATATTGATTTACCAGCGCAAAGACAAACACTGCGCTAACTTCATATTTGGTATTCTGCAAGGGTTCGTTGTGGGAAGTCCATCATATGTTAGTAGCGCTGTGTCCTCGTGTCTTCCTTTTCGTCATCATGTTTTCTTGCGCTGAAATATAAAATATGCCGTACCAACTAGCCCTCCAGCCGCCTTTATTGAAGGATTCCTTATTTCTGCAAATTTGCCAGCGTACCGAAGGTAGCGCTTCGAACCATCAATACATATTATGGAACTCACATAAGGTGACAGTCCGTAACGTGGAAGTCCGTCACGTAAGATCCCTACGGCAACGTTCCGTATGCTATTCCAATAATTCCATATGTTTCCATACGGAATCCATATGTTTTCCGTATAATTCCCGTATGTTTTCTATATATTTCCGTAAGATTCTTACGGAAACATACGGAATTATTGGAATGGCATACGGAACGTTTCAGTAGGGATGGAACGTACCACCCGTCGACAAACGGAATGTAACACCATTGTCGTCAGCCTAAAGCGGACCAGATGGCTAGCCAGGTTCGCTTTTGCTAGATTGAAGACCTTCCGCTCGTCCAGATTGGCGTACACTTCTCTTTTAAGTAATGCTTCGGCTGCACAGGTGCGGAGCTGGTCTGTGGGACAACGTCGCGTTTGCCCAGCGAATTTTTCGTACCAGCTAGTCGTGCAACGCCCGCTCCAGACAGCTGTGTTCAGCATTGCCGCCTCCTATTTGCACGCTTGCATGTTCTGCTGGTAGGGTTACATCGTCCAGTGAGGTTTTTGTCAGCGATGTTGCGCCTACAGCGAATCTCGTCTTCGTGCGGCCATTAGAGCTGACGGGCCATTAGAGCTGCTAAAGCGCACAGAAGAAAAAAACTGCTATAAACGACCTATACGGACTTCAAGAAGTCATGGGAATAGACAGGTCCAAGTGAGCCTACCTAGCGAGCTTGCCAACGACTCTACAACTGTTCAACTTGTAGATCTTCCTCATGACCCGACATTAAATGCGCTTTCTTGGGCTCCGCTGAACCGCGAGTGCACCTCCTAAAATTGCAGCGGGGGTGGGGGGGTGGGGGGAGGGGGGACTTTTGGCGACCATCGACACCTTCCTCAGCTGCATTTTATATATAGCGTCCCGCGGCGTATATGCCTCATGCATCGCGCGTCAATGTGAAAAAAATGCAGGCAACTTGCACTAGTGGTGGAATGCTGGACTAACAGCACCACATGTGGCGCTAATAGAATATTCGCAAGGTCTTAATTAGCATGGTCTTGATAAGCGTGGCCCTAATAAGCATGATCGTAATTTTTCATGGTCTTAATTCCCACGATCATGTATATTTTGGTCTTAATTAGCAGTAGCATATCTCCCTCTCTCTGTCTCTTTCTCTCCCGTTTATCTGTTCTGCGCTTCTATTGTTTTCTTCAGAAGTCACGCACATTGAGAATTTTTTACATTGCACATACAACGTGTAACCTCAATGAATGTGCCGGCCACAGGCCTTATTATTCACCAAATATACAAGGCGAAATTGAAAAAAAAATTACAATAACTATCCTGATTTCTCGAACGTACGTCGCGAATAGGAAGCTTTCTTTATTTATAGTCAAACCTAAAGGCCTGACCACACGTACGCGTTGCAGCGCGTCAACGCGTGGCTTGTAGAGTCGGCGCCGCGCCCTCTACCTGTGGAGAGAGAGGCGCCGAGTCTGCATGCCGCGGCGCCGTGTCTACACGCCACGCGCTGACGCCCTGCAACGCATGCGTGTGGTCAGGCCTTGGACAAACAAAGCGCGCGTCAGCCGAGTTATTGCGC
The DNA here is from genome assembly GCF_013339695.2 of Rhipicephalus sanguineus. NCBI lineage: Eukaryota > Metazoa > Arthropoda > Arachnida > Ixodida > Ixodidae > Rhipicephalus > Rhipicephalus sanguineus. Next base: position 94,543,654 of record NC_051178.1, read on the forward strand.
TGCACGCTCCAGGCGCAGCTTAGTTTTATCGCGACGTGAAACGGCGGAAAGAAAAGCTCGAACTGCTCCGTAGTTAAAAATATAATAAGAACAAACGATTTATTCTACTTCTGCCACCACCCCGAACGGTTTCTCAGGTATTTAGCTTCCCGTCTCAACATTGTTATAGGCGACCAAACCTTGGTCGCTGTGATAGTGTTGATGTAGAGTGGCGCTCATTGGCAGAACACTTTAGCTACTGAAGCCTAGCATAGTATTTACATGGCGTTTGACACGTAGAGTCCCGCCACGCTGGTCAGAGCTATCGTAAATATATCTTGTATATAGTCTTCACTTCAACAGCCTCGTCAGTGATGTAACAATATTCAATACTACGGAAAATTACCGGCGTGTGTGTGGGCGCCTTTGATAACTCGCAGGAGTGCCATCGCGCCTGAGCAAAACATCGTGCGCTGTATGTTTTCATTTCGTCGCAGAGCGCTAAGCTCAGAATCATCCTGTGAGCTCGTTTTTATCAGCTTTCCCTCAGGTCAAGCTTCTCACTATTTTTTATTTTTAAGTCTAAATGGCTGTTCTGAATATCACCCGTTTCATAATGCACAAGTATTTGCCTTGAGCCAGACCACTCTCAAAAGCAGACAATATCTGAATGATTGATCAAGATGAACCGCTAATGATTTACCACTATTTTCGCAAATTCTCTTGTGCATTCTACAGCGCACATAGTAATTTACGTGCAGTAGTCGAGAGGCTGCGAGTGTCGCATTCATATGCAACGTATTCTGCTAAGGACACCAGTCTCCGAGAAATGGGTTCCTAATGTTCACGACAAAGCGCATGTACGCATCAGAATTTTTCGACGTTAACTGCATAAAAAATGCGTTTTGTTAAAAGCATTCATGTAATAAACTCAATTTTTACCGCAAATTTGTACATAGAAAAGTCATGGGTTTTGAAACACGCAGTAATGTAATTGGAGATTTTACTAGTAACAGTTTCTCATTAACAAACTGGGCATTCATATTTTAACTAATGGTAATTTGCACTTGGTCGATTGACCCAGCGCTATATAATGTAATAAACTAACCGCAAGCGGTAGCGCTGTTACTGATGTTTGACAGCATATAGCACAGCGTTGCATCAAGAGTCCCCACCAGTGCAGTTCCTAAGTGTTCAAGACAACAGGAACTAGCATGGGGAGATGACGCACCTGTATCCTGAGAAGGGCCCTCTCAGGGTCCAGGTGCCATCGGTGTGATGTGAGACAGTTAGATGCCTGAGGTCGTTGCCCAGGTTGAGGCGATGCGATGCTGCGCTATAGTTGGGTTGTAAAACCATATCAGAAAGTAGAGCGTGCATACGCTAATACACTAGATCAAGACAACCCAACAGCCCCCATTGGTTGTTCTCGCCGCTGCAATAAACAGAAGGGATCTGCGGGAGCAGTCTGACAGAGGTTCGAACTCGAGAACCAATGTCAGCTAGGGCCAGTTCCTTCGCACACACTTTCTTTTAGTTAGTAGCTGAAAATTTATGAATTGTACCCATAGCGTGTAACCAAAGCTTGCTTTTTTATGGGTCCCAATTTTTATTACAGCAAATCCCACTCAACTCCTATTTTGTTCAGGCAAGGGAATATTGCCATTTCTTGTGACAACGTACAAAATGCATATTCATTATTAGTGTAAAACTAAGATGTTGTTTTGTGCTTGTTGTTGCTGAGAAAATATCAGAAGTGTTTTCTTGGAGCATGCGACAAAAGTAGTAAAGAACCTTCACGGTGTCTGACTGTGATTCCCACCGATGTTTAAAAACAGGTACGTTCTTATGAAATGCATTTACTGTGGATATGTAAATATAGGTACTCTATATTATGACGTCGAATAGTTCCTTGAAAAATGGCGGAATTTTGTACTTTGTGGGATTATCATAAAACATATATGAGCGCCGGCAGCAGGCTAGTTTTAGATGGTGCGGGCGTGCTATTTAAATGACATTGCTATTTCAAGCCGTTCGGGCTGCGTGGACGAAAACGTACCGGGACAAATACTCAAAACATGAGGAAGGGTCAGTCTGCTTCAAAAAACTCTGCGAACTACTCACGCTTTGTAACGGAACGATATGATATCCATCCATTGGAAGGCGTGCACCTTTTGGAGAATCGCGATTTCAGAGTAGATGTAAATATTAAGTTATCAGCGATGAGATAACCAAAGGCCGTTGAGCATAAAAGTGTAAAGTAAAGACGCGGTGAGAGTGACTGAATTGTAGTTGATAGAGAAGCAGATAAGAGTGCGGTAGAAATATGCGACTTTTATGAAGAAAAAATATTATACGGAGCATGCTAGTCTGTATCAGCTGGAGAATGTAATGGATAGTAAAATGGTGGAATGTAAGATCATGTTTTTACATGATTGTGAAGACATCCGACATAGCTGCTGGTTGCCACCTCGTTGGCGGTGGTTTCTTGGCCCGCATTCGCTACAACTTGCACCGTCACGCGCGCCAACTGCCTTGCGCGGGCCAAGAAACCATCGTCGACTTATCGGCCACTCTCAAATCACGGTTGAAAGGAGCAGATTGCGGCGGACGAATGCGCTAGTCACGCGTATTTCTTTATTTTTTTTATTTCGCGGGCTTTCGTTGCAGCTTGCAAAAAAATTGAACACGTGAGTCTTTCGTTATCGCAATGAATGCAGTGGTGGTTTCTCAAGACACTATCGAGCTTGGAAATTCTATTTCTTGCCTAAAGTCAATATTTAGCAATTTAGTTATATAATTCTAATTAACAAATTATTTAATTACAAAACAACAAAACTGCCTGTAGGTAGCATGGTGTCTTTTAGCAATGGTGCAGATATTTCGCTCGCCTGCCTCTAATATTGCATTTTTTAACCCTGGCACAAGTTAGCTGGGACACCCGGTATATTGCTTCTATACGTAAAACACGCTGCATCATGGTGATCTCGTGATCAGTGTTGTCAAATTCTTCGTTTCGTCTGTTTTTTCACTGCATTATATGTATCATGCAAATACCAAACCAAATCTTATGATTTCAATTAACTCTTTGAAACTGAAATGTTCATCAAGAAGATAAAATGCTGCAAGAGAAAATATGTTGGGTACAACAACGTGTTCTCTTTCTCTTGTTTTAAACACAGAATTAACATTTTTTGCGATAGCAATTATATGGACAGTCTGGGCTGGATTTTGCCGTCGCCGTCGCCGTCATGCACCGTATATGTATAAGTATGTATATATATATAAAAGCCCCAAAGAAAAACAATTCAGAAAAATGCTTCCGAAGCGCGGAATCGAACCAGGGACCTTTTGTTCCGCAGCGAGTGGCGCTATCCACTACGCCACGAAACGCAGATCCTCCACGTAGCTAACGGCGAGCGTTATATACATACCCTTTACGCTGGACGGACTCACAGACGGCAGGCGATAATAAGCTTTGTTCATTACCAGCGAGATGGCGCTAGCAGCGCGACGGGCGCATTTAAAAGTCGTCGTCGAGCTCGCTCGCTTCTTATATTTGCGCAGCGAGAACATTGCCCTTCCGTTGTCTGCTCGCGCGGTTTTCTCTCGGTGAGGGGAAGAGGAATGTTTCACGCTTTCACCGTGATGTCCGCGCTCATGTTACCGAGCGTACGAAAGTCACTCGAGCTGAAGGGACGCCGCTAAACGAACAAACAGAAGATGAGCGCGAACTATCAAGTGTCACAGCTCGACAGTTGAAGCACGCTAGTTTCCTTCGCTGCTTCGGCCGCCTTTGCAACAGGAACGCTGTTCAAACTGAGAGTATCCACTGGCGACCTCACTTCGTATAGCATTAATTTCTTGCTATCGCATTCATTGCTTCGCCCTTGCGGCGAAACTGTGACTTTTTTGTTCTTTTTCGGATATTG
>NC_051178.1:94847664-95047663 GCF_013339695.2 Rhipicephalus sanguineus
GCGGCGCTGACTGACGCTCCCACGTTTAAATGTACATATATACCCTATAAAGTGGACGGGGGGATGGCCGCCGCGGTAGCTCAGTTGGTAGAGCATCGGACGCGTTATTCGAAGGTCGCAGGTTCGGTCCCTGCCCGCGGCAAGCTATCTTTTCGTCCACTTTTCTTTCTTCCCATTTACCTTACATTTACAACTAAAAACATCCCCTATACTTTCCTTGGCATTATTGTCTGTTAGTTCTCATTAATATTGTGTATAACAAAGAAAACGAGCCCTTAAGATTAACACTTCTTTCCTTCATTCATAGCGAAGGTCTCGTTCTGGCAGACTTGATGCTTTCAGGTAGTATGCGAGGGATTATTGGTCAGCTGCCAGCTCGTAATAAGTTCACGTGCTACGTGACGCCAACAGGCAGAAAAAGAGTGTTCCACACTCGCCGTCATGGCTACTGGCGGCGCTGACTGACGCTCCCACGTTTAAATGTACATATATACCCTATAAAGTGGACGGGGGGATGGCCGCCGCGGTAGCTCAGTTGGTAGAGCATCGGACGCGTTATTCGAAGGTCGCAGGTTCGGTCCCTGCCCGCGGCAAGCTATCTTTTCGTCCACTTTTCTTTCTTCCCATTTACCTTACATTTACAACTAAAAACATCCCCTATACTTTCCTTGGCATTATTGTCTGTTAGTTCTCATTAATATTGTGTATAACAAAGAAAACGAGCCCTTAAGATTAACACTTCTTTCCTTCATTCATAGCGAGGGTCTCGTTCTGGCAGACTTGATGCTTTCAGGTAGTATGCGAGGGATTATTGGTCAGCTGCCAGCTCGTAATAAGTTCACGTGCTACGTGACGCCAACAGGCAGAAAAAGAGTGTTCCACACTCGCCGTCATGGCTACTGGCGGCGCTGACTGACGCTCCCACGTTTAAATGTACATATATACCCTATAAAGTGGACGGGGGGATGGCCGCCGCGGTAGCTCAGTTGGTAGAGCATCGGACGCGTTATTCGAAGGTCGCAGGTTCGGTCCCTGCCCGCGGCAAGCTATCTTTTCGTCCACTTTTCTTTCTTCCCATTTACCTTACATTTACAACTAAAAACATCCCCTATACTTTCCTTGGCATTATTGTCTGTTAGTTCTCATTAATATTGTGTATAACAAAGAAAACGAGCCCTTAAGATTAACACTTCTTTCCTTCATTCATAGCGAGGGTCTCGTTCTGGCAGACTTGATGCTTTCAGGTAGTATGCGAGGGATTATTGGTCAGCTGCCAGCTCGTAATAAGTTCACGTGCTACGTGACGCCAACAGGCAGAAAAAGAGTGTTCCACACTCGCCGTCATGGCTACTGGCGGCGCTGACTGACGCTCCCACGTTTAAATGTACATATATACCCTATAAAGTGGACGGGGGGATGGCCGCCGCGGTAGCTCAGTTGGTAGAGCATCGGACGCGTTATTCGAAGGTCGCAGGTTCGGTCCCTGCCCGCGGCAAGCTATCTTTTCGTCCACTTTTCTTTCTTCCCATTTACCTTACATTTACAACTAAAAACATCCCCTATACTTTCCTTGGCATTATTGTCTGTTAGTTCTCATTAATATTGTGTATAACAAAGAAAACGAGCCCTTAAGATTAACACTTCTTTCCTTCATTCATAGCGAGGGTCTCGTTCTGGCAGACTTGATGCTTTCAGGTAGTATGCGAGGGATTATTGGTCAGCTGCCAGCTCGTAATAAGTTCACGTGCTACGTGACGCCAACAGGCAGAAAAAGAGTGTTCCACACTCGCCGTCATGGCTACTGGCGGCGCTGACTGACGCTCCCACGTTTAAATGTACATATATACCCTATAAAGTGGACGGGGGGATGGCCGCCGCGGTAGCTCAGTTGGTAGAGCATCGGACGCGTTATTCGAAGGTCGCAGGTTCGGTCCCTGCCCGCGGCAAGCTATCTTTTCGTCCACTTTTCTTTCTTCCCATTTACCTTACATTTACAACTAAAAACATCCCCTATACTTTCCTTGGCATTATTGTCTGTTAGTTCTCATTAATATTGTGTATAACAAAGAAAACGAGCCCTTAAGATTAACACTTCTTTCCTTCATGAATACTATAGAGTATTCTCAAAGGTTCTGGTTTGTGCACTGGTTACTTATGGTGCGCTCAATTAATAATAAATGTTGGGGTTTTACGTCCCAAACCGTGATATGATCATGGAAGACGCTCCATACGTTATGAAGGCTCCAGAAATTTTTACCACCTGGCATTCTTTAACTCGCATCTAAATCCAAGCACACGGGGTTCTAGCATTTCGCCTCCACCGAAATGCACCGCCGCGGCCAGTAGACCCCTCGGCTGTGCGCAATTAAAGCGAGGACAAGGAGCCGTTATACTATCATTCTTAGTTTCTACGCATTGTTGTGACTTACGCGAAGGTGCACTTGCGCCGATCCTCTCACGTGTAGTCTTGTAACGTCAACTTCTTGGTATAGGGACGACCGTTGGTGTGAATGGGCATAAATGGCCGACTCTTTTGATCATGATAATGACTGCCTTTATGAATGGTTCACACCCACTCTGGAGTATTGGCAAAGAAACGAACAATTTATAATTGAAGTGGTCACATATGATTTGTACGACTAATGAATTATAGAATGGTTAGAATAACTAAATAGTGTTAATTTAGACACTTGAAATCGAAAACCACCCTGATTCAATTACAGCGGAACAGATATCCCGCTGACAATGACCAAATGAGGAGGCTCCCAGGGATAGTACATTAGAAGTAATGAAATCCTGGCAGCGCACGCAGAAGGTGTTATGATGGTAGGTAGGTAGGTAATAAACTTTATTTAGAGTGCAATGAGGAATCACTGGCCCGGGCTAGGTGATTCCGTCGTTTTTTCTAGTGTTGCTGGCCCACAATAGCGAGAGAAGCCGCGTACCGGGTGGCATATGGAAGGAGCAAGATTTCCCGTAATACGTAAATAAAAGAAAATATACAAATGATAATATAAAATATCCTTATGTGAAAGCGAAGCTTACATATGAAGTCAGAAAATAAATACTGATAACACAAAATTCCGGCAGTTGACGCGCGTTGTGGGAATCGATTTCACGCGAAGCCGCCAGTGAGTAGTAGCCTATGACAGAATTTTGCCGTTGAGCCTAGCCTTACGAGGTGGATCGACGTCCTTGTGTAAATTGAATAGTTGTGCGCATACCGAAAGCTTGCCACGCACATCGCCTGCACAGACGTGTTAAAGACAACTCAGGGTCTAACGCATCGTAGGCAGTCACGATAGAGCACAGAGTCCCTTTTAGGGGCAATCCGGCAGGGCTTGGCAAATATACCTTGAAATTGTATCACGACGCGATAGAAGATACTCAGGCAAGAAGTATTTCAGCTACAGATACAAGATACCACAACGCTGATTGTATCCGATACGATAAATTCATATTGTATCGTAAGATACTTCGATACATTCGGAAATTTGTTATTATATATCTGTATATACAGTAATGTAGCACTAACACGGGTGCACAAAATTGTTCACTTGAGAATTTATTAACTGCGTCCAATTTTGTTTCATTTGATTGAAATGTCTGGTAGTACTTCAAAAGTTTTGTATTTCTTGCTCAAAGTAAATCATTGATTCTGGAACAACTTATTGCGGTTGCCATAGTTGTTTAACATGACAGCTCTTTATACACTTCGCTGATAGTCTTCGCTTGTCGCTTTTGTAATTGGGTGGAGCCGCTGCTCTGCTTGCCGACCAGCTAGCGGGCTGCCATCTAATCACAAGAACTTCAATAAGAAGCTTCCGCACATAGGTGCAAATACAGCTGTGGAGTTCTAACCTGCCCGTAATGATATCACGGTTTTCGCAATACCCGATCACCGGACAGGTATCATCAGCAACAACGCTAATAGCTACCTTCTTTACGACTCATCTTTTTTACGTAGTGGAGATAAAACTGCAATGACTTTTATATTCTACATATCTACCGAACGTAAAGCTTTCGCTAGCGACGTAATCAGTAGTGAGTTTTAGTATAGCGGGAAACGCTTACGTTAGCGTTAGCGTGCGTCTCAACGGTAACGCTAAAACGGAGCGCGCTGCGTGTCAACTGGTGGTCTTTTAGTACAGCGGAAGGCATTCCCGCTAACGCTAACGCAAGCACATACGGCGCCATCTAGACATAAAAACACTAAATGCACTGTAGAATCCACAAAAGCGCCACCAAGTCGTGCTGATCCAAAGTCACCACTGTTGCGTCTCCATGTCGCGTTTGCAGAAGTGTTGAGTTCTCACACGTTGGTTTCTGTCAACATGCCGCGTTCGAGAATTCTTCAAGACCCCTATTACCTGGCCTTTTTAAGCTGGGACGCTTCACGCGTCACATTGATGCACTGCCGCGAAAGGCATGAAGGGAAACGACGCCTGACATGTATGTGCTTGACTTGTGGCCGTATCTTGGAAAGAGGCGACTAAAGACAGCGTCGCCATCTCTGCGCTGCTACAGAAAACGTGAGCGAACCTTGCAAACAAATCTTGCTAAGCCTTCTGCAGCGCAAATCCACTTTGTATCTCAAAAACGGAGCTATTTTATCGGCGGTACACGTTTGGCGAAGCCTCATTACTCAAATCAAAATCAAATACGAACATTATTAGGGAGTGAACAAGTTTAATAATGCAGGACGACGACTAGAAAGATTCGAAGTGGACGGCTCTCGCTTCAACAGGCACCGCCATCTTGCCCTACGTACGGGATCTCTTGCGTGCGTTAGCGTTGAACGCTATATTCCAGAAATAGCGTTCGTACGTAAGAGCTCGGGCTACGTTTACGTTCTGCTCATGCGCAGTTAGGAGCACGCAACGCTAACGCTAACGCTAAATCCTTGCGTTTGCTGTTATCCGCTATACTAAAACTCGCTAGTAATGCGCTATCTTTCAACCATTTTTCCTCTATGAGAGGACATCTGCAGTCCAGAAAACGTGTCACATGTCAGACATATTCTATAGTTGCACAAAGCGCCGCAGGACGCCGCCGCTATTCACACTATATTGCCATTTAGAGCTCCAAATAATTGGGGATTAGTGAAGACTAAACAAGTAAAACAAATGTAACTACGTAAAATAGAAAAACGGGTCCGTATCAAACACAGTGAATACGTACAGAAGCACGATACAGGAGGCACCCCGAAGAGCTAATAATAATTGTTGCGTTTTATGTCCCAGAACCACAATATGATTATGAGGGACGCCGCAGTAGAGGACGCCGGAAATTACGACCACGTGGTGTTCTGAAGCTTAAAGATAAGCACACGGTCATCGAAATGCGGCCGTCGCGACCTACGGATCAGCATTCAAGCACTATAACCACCACCGCGGCGGGTAACCCCTAATAGCTATGACAATTAGCATTTAGGTTAGGACCACAGAAACTTCAGTGCCTGTGTAAAATAGCGTAAACCGACTCGATGAGACACTCATTAGAAACAAACGGAGCATTTTGTACAACAATGTTTCTCCAATTCATTTGCTAACATCTCTTGATGGCTGCTAATAATTTACTTTATTATAATGAAAACTCAATTACGCTGTATTACTAAGCACTAAGCAGACTTTTTGTTATTGTATACTCCAAGCACGCGCAGATTATTATATAGTTGTTCTCAACGTCGCCTTGACGTAACATTAAACTTAGGTAGAATATAAGTCTGTAAACAGCAGCAGAAATGACGCAGACAGCTAAAAGTAAGAATAAAGCAGTGAGCTTACCTTGCCAGCACGTTAAAGGCATAATGCAGCTAAGCAAACCAGAAAAAAGTAGTCAGAGACATAGGTAATATATGGGTTGGAAAATGACAGTTTAGAAAGAACTTGCGCTAACAATCAAATTATGATTTTGAGAACTCATTGAATAACAGAAAAAGAGACGTACGTCAACATAGCTTCTGTTAAGCGAATGCTTGTTCTGTTAAATCCAGCATCGGTACCAGTGGTGCTATAGCTGTTCGAATCTCATTTGCATTTTCTTGCTTTCTTCAGACTTCGTAACCAAGCACAACGCAAGAGAAACTTCGATAACGACACTACAGCGGCATCAGAATTTGTGCAAAAGACACCGCACGCATTGGAATACGTGGCATAGGACAGTGGCTAAGAGCCAAGTGCCATAGCACTGACAAAACTAAAAAGAAAAAAGAATCCGTGAAAACAAAACGGACGTAGACGTTCGCGCGTTTGTCTGTCGAGACGATGCGAGCGCCACCACGGGACTGTGCTCCATCAATGGGGACGCTCAGAGCTCATCCCTGACATTGCTGGAAAACTCTGGCGAAAAGATAAAATATGATCACGGTCTTTAGTTTTAATCTGGTGGCCTAGTGGGAGCAGTATCGTCTTGACGAGCGGAGTTCAACCAACGTTTATTGTTTCGCATCGTGGTGTTGCGATATCAGTATCTCGTATGTATCTTGTAGTATCTTTCAACCTCTACAGTTACAGGCTCTTACGCAACTATAAGATCGAACAAAAAAGACGTCTATCCACTATTACAGAGTTAGCTTCCATGATGCGTTATGAACCAAAATACCCCCACCGTCATCAACCACACTGGATCCTTCCTCGTACGAGGACTAATTATGGACAACAAAAAATTACCTATCAGCTACCGTTACATTTAAACAGACTACATTCCTCAGGTATTGACATAGCAGACATCACCTTTTCTCAACTACGCCAATATCTCATTAACTCATCTGACATTGAAAACTTCTTGAAATAACGTGCCTAAATAAAAATGAGGATATAACCAACACTGTTACCGCGTAAATTTTGTGTTTAGTGTATATGTAGTTTATGTACTGATCTATGTTTGTAGGTATACATGTTTATTGCATTGTGTTTCTTTTTCTTTCTGCCAGCACCGCAGCCTGCTGTTGCGAATTTCTGTTATTGCTACATTCCAGAATGTTGTGTATACCCTCGTCAGATCTTGTGTTCTGTTGCCGCCACCGCCTCTGTCTGATGTAAAGGGGGGTGAGAACGTAGTCAAGCGGACAGTCGCTTTTATTCTCACCCCCTCCATCAACTTTGTATTGGTGGAAATAAACGTTATTATTATTATTATTATTATTATTATTATTATAAGATACACGATACATTCTTCAATGTATCGGAAATACAAATACTGATACACGTCTAACAAGACGTATCGCGATACAGATACAAGATACTCAAAGAGTATCTAAGATAGCATCGAAGATACATGTATCTTCGATACTGCCCAGCGCTGCTTGTGACTGCCAGCTCTTTCTAGAAACACGATGTTCCCCAAACCTCTCATTTTCATCACATTTCTTGTCTGCAATCTTGAAACGCATCTACCATATAGTCGTCGTAGACTTCCCTATAAGTAAAGCCTGCCTGGCAGCAGCCTCACGTTCTGCAGTCACAAGACTAGGGCATACTTCACGACATTCGTGGATTCGAGCGGGCTTTAGTGACTCCTTCCCAATGGAAGGGCCGTCATACAGAAACGGGATGCCACAGAAGGAAGGAGCGAGTCATTCGCATCTCGGTGACGGAGAGCTGGAATCCCGTTTTACGATGCTGCCGCGATACAGAGCAGCATCCACGTACTCGTTGTGTCCACGCCACTCCGGTACCGAGCGTTTGCATGTCGTCGAAAAAATACAAGAACAGGGCAGAAAAGTGGCCGCAACGCCGGAGCTGCGGATGTGCTCAAAGCTCCTTCCTACTATCTATTCCTTTGTTGGGGCTCAGCTGCCGCTCTAGTGGACTGAGGTGGAACGCACGGCTGAAAATGTGTGGCGTATTTCGCACGACGAGATGCCGCACATTCGGTCTACGGATAAAGAATTTATCGGCGCGGCAGGGGCGTCGGATCAAGATAGAATACTCAAACCGGATGGAATGCCGCGCCGTAAATAAAAGAGCAGTAAAAAGAAAACTCATATGCATGTAGCTAAGGTGGCAACGAAACAGTTTAAGAATATCTCTTAGAATACCGACATGATGAGTTCCGACGACTGAACGAGCCCGCCTTCGCGTCGTTCCTGCAAGTGCTTTCTTCCTGTACTTCTTAATATTAACGCCGCAAAAGAAATCAGATGAAATAATAACAAGAAAGAGCAAGTTCGTTGCCACTTTAACGAAAAGAACTGCGAACGCGCCCTTACTTCATTTTGTTCGCTTTCATTCTTCTATACATCCTACTGCTCCTTGTGACACATTACCTGCAGTTATTCTCAGCACACTTCGCACTTGCAGCCCATGGTTATCTAGTTACAGTGTTCTACTTGCAATACCATGAAAATAAACTGACCAATAATTATGTGTGAAATCAACAGCCAACATAGGCTACCCCTTATCTACCATAGTAACAGTTACTGACTACAGAAGGTAAACAAATAGAGTACTTATAAATGCCTAGGTAAGCTGTCTTGAGGCAATATTTGAAGAGAAAACGGCCTTTGAAGAGAAAACACTGCTGTATATAATTAGCTCATAGTTTTTAAAGAGCCAGTTTCGAGCGAAGAATATCCTCTAAAAGGCAGAATTATGCATATACGCACATCGATTTCCCTCAGTTAGACGAAAAGCATAACCTCCCCTTTTCAATTTCGCCGCACGCAACTGCTAGCTATAGAATAACAGAGAGCTGAGTTGGTTGGCAAGTATTCATTCTAAGAAGACAGGGAGTGGAAACGCAGACACAAGAAAGAAATCAGGGCACCACAAACGCCTACTAACAACCGAAGAGATGCACAACGGCGGAGAAGAAATAATGCACGAAAACTTATCTGCGCATGGCCATGCAATAGGCGAATCTATCAATCCGGCACGCGGTGGTGTCTACGTGAAAGATAAATGTTAAGGCATTTTATTTCATCTTTATGCAAGTTATTCGACGGTTGGCTCACGCATGCGCTACCCCTATTCTCGATATGTCATGCCTCAATCATCAGGCGCGCTTCTTCATTCCTATGTCAGTACAAATCTGCGCATTCATCGAATTTTTGCGGGCACTTACACTCTCGACAATGTAAAGATAGATTAGAAGGGGAGCCTGCGATTAGCGATATCTTATGTATACCGTATGTCCTACGTAGAAGCGACCGCAGCTGAAAGGGACCTTATACTCCAAACTTGTACGGCAGTCAGTGAATTTGTTGGTGTGTTTTATGAAACACATATCGGCCCGTATGTCGTCTTTTACTAGCTCGTTCGTTTCCTGCGTAGCGGCACGAATCTTACCTAGCTTATAGGCAGCCGTGAAAACAACACTAACACCATATCTATTTCCTATTTTCTTTAGCCTGTGAGATACGCAATGAATCCACGGTATACCTAGAACACGTTTCTTCCTATAGCGTTCTGCAACCATGCTCGGACTTAACGTAATGGACTTCTTTAAACGTTCAGCGACAGTGGCCACTGCATCACGAGGATAACCTACACCTAAAAGACGTGCAAACCGCGCGTTAAAGCTATTGCTCAATTTGTGCTCACACCTTTTGGTGAGGGCAGACTTAAGGCAAGACATGGCCATACCGTTTTTTAGAACCTTCGTGTGCTTCTACGAAAAAATAACAGAGGTTTTGCTCTATTTGAACCGCGAGCTATTGGTTCCTATGGAAGAGCTGAGCTCAGAATTGTCACATAACAATGCCCCCCTCTCCCACGGCAAGGTGCAAGCTCCTCTCAGCCTCAAAGCGCGAACATGAGCGCCGCGGGTGGCGGAGTGTCTGCGAAGCACTTGTTCCAGCTGCATTATAGAAGACCTGGAGCGAAGGAACGAGGACACAAATGAGCGATCTCCAAGACAAAGCTGCCGCCGTTTCGATGGTCGGTCGCTTAAGGCTAAGTACACACGTACGTTGGCTGGCCTCTCGTGCTGTGAGATGACGATGCCCTGTTAACACGGGTTTGTGTAGCTTACACATTTAGTCGGCGTCTTTCAGTGGCCAATTGGACGCGCGTTAGTAGAAATGTGAGATAGGGGCCAGCGCGGGCTGAACGATCACAGGATGAAATAAAAATTGGCTACACTGTGAGCCTGCTACAACAGAGTACGGCTCTTAATTCACTCAGTGTGTAAGATTGCTTTTCAATATGAAAACCAAACGTTAACTGCGCCTTCTTGAGTGCGTCGTGATGCACATCACGTGATGACGTCCTCATATGAGGTCATCGTCACGTCACGGTGACGCTGTATCGTAACGTCATAACTTGACGTTTTTACTTGGTCAAAGGTGGGCCGATCCCGGAGGCAGTGCAGAAAGCTTACAATGCATCTGATCCGGAGGCATTGCAAAACCACGTTAACTGAAGGAAGCTTTCGGATGGGGACACGGGAGGTTTAATACGTCGACTCTACTTAGAAGAAAAAAAGATTACACCATCTCCCACTAAATGGGACCATGAGGCGAGGCGAAGCCGGAGCACTTGCACGATCGCGTTCCCTTGGCTTTCGTTGGGCATGCTATCGACCTCGCGTCGTGGAACGCGAAGAGGAACGCTACGCGCGTCGTGTCTTCCCTCTACCCTTGCCGTTAATTCTCACAGGGCGAGCGGGGAACGCGGTCATCAGGCGCGCGAGGGGGGAGCGTAGGATAGGAGAGAGAGAGGGGGAGGGGACACGCATGCGCTGGCGCTCATCGCGGCGCTGCCCAGGAGAGTGGCGATGTGAGAGAGGCGATACGAAGCAGCTTTTCCGCATGTCCAGCCCGCGTTTTAGAGGGGAGTGGAGAGGGGTAGAGGGGGAGGGGATATGTTTGAAGAGGGGAAGTGGAGAGGGGGAAACAGGAGAGGGGAAGTGGAGAAGGATAGGGGTAGGAGGTGTGTGAAGAGGAGGTATGTGGAGAGGGTTTGCGCATGCGCAGTAAGGGTGGTCACGCCGCACACCACCACCGGTTTTAGCTCCGCTAAAAGATGCTTCGCATCTAAAAGAATAAGATGGATTTCGCCTTCGAGTCGACTGAGGCGGATGCATAAGGGATCGTGTGAGCTTTGAGTCTATTTTAAAGCTCACACTTATTATCGGGAAAATCTGTTGGTGGGCCTGTTAGTACATACTTGAAGAAACGAAAAACCAGCTTACGGACGCGTACAGAAGCGGAGAAGACGACAGACACTCGCTGGAAGTGTCTGTCGTCTTCTCTTGTGTACGCGTCCATAAGCTGATTTTTTGTTGCTTCATTTATTTTCGGCTTTCGGGTATTCTGAGTCACTAACGTTACACTTTATCGTAATAGCTCCGGCTTTGCTGGATTAGCGTTTCTGTGGCCTGCATAGCGTTCTCGCTTCACTTTCTTTCATGAACATGCACGAGCTATAGTTCAAGCTATAGTTCCCTAATTGAGGTACATCGAAGTAGGGCGTTTGGAGGGGTGCTGATAATACAGAAGGGCTTCTCAATTGCGGCACCTGCCTTTATTCAGGTATCAATTCTTGTGACATGCTCACCAATCAAGAAAACAATGAGCTTTATTGAGCTTGAAAGAAATATTTGTCCGCCCTCGCGCATTCATTATCCAAATATACTTGCCGTTAATGGCGCGAAGTTTCTGTCGGCAATGCAATTCAATGCAGTACAAAGTGGTTTGTTATTGACTCATTTGTCCTGAAGATGCCCGCCCTTCGTTTGTTTTCATCAACTAGTTAACAACTGTAAGAGCGACAGCATCACGTTTGGCATCTATGTGCAAGACGGAGCTGCTATTTTATTGTTACGTTTCGTGAATATCGCGAACCTGTATCTATTCCACATCTGGCAGTGCTGAACAAGACAGCGGCCATTGTATTCACTACTCTAAGCCTCGCATTGTTTCGAGACAATGCTTGTGCACATGAAGCAGCGCTAGAAGCATTGCCCCTGTGCTTCAATTTGTTGTATGCTAGTCACTGACATCGCCTAAATTAACTCTTGGATTCCCGGTCGCGGCGGCCACATTTAGATGGAGGCGTAATGTTAGAGAACCGTGTACTTAGATATACGTGGACATTAAAGAATACTAGATGGCAAAACTTTCCGGAGCCCTACGCTACGGTGTCCCTCATAATCATATCGTAATTTTAGGATGTAAAGCATAGCAATTACTATTGTTATAAATTAACTTATGTCAATTGGGTCTTCTTCGCGAAAGCGTTTGGCTGGTTATTGCTGCATTTTATGCACGTTGTCAGTTCGAAGTGCAGCTCGCAATACAGCGGTTCTAAGTCCAGTTGTCATCCCAAAAAAGTGCTCACACACAAATTACGAATAGCTTTACCCATTTTCCCATGACGCATGAATACTGGCTTTTGTATAAACCACGTGCTTTCCACTTAGGCAAAGTGCACGTTAGCATTGGAAGTATGTGTTACTTCCCAAAAAGGCTCGAAACCTCAACATGCACTTTTTTTTAAGGTATCACTACCGGCAAAAGTAGCAGGCCCGTATGGACAACTGGAATTCATTAACTTGAAAATCAGCAAAAAAGGTGCATTTGCTATCTTACTGCTAAGCACGTGAAAATGTAAAGAAGAAAAACCCTGTAGAGAGCGACGAATTCGGCTAGTTGATGGCAATTCATGGTTACTTGTATGCAGTGCGTCGGAACGGAACTCAAACCTAAACCTTAAAACGAAAGCAAAAAACAATATTTTTGACCGGAGCGAATGCGTAACCGAAACTTATTTATTATTTCCTTCCGGAGTGAAACCGAAATTTTTTCACTCGTTTTTCGGTTCACGTGAAAACTGGTCAAGCAATGTGAGCATATATCAGGGTACAGTATTAGCGCGTACCTCAGGCAGGAATTCCGAAGCTAAGATATGTTGAAATTGTGCAAAAAACAAAAACAGTGGCAACCAGACATGTTTATATTAACGCAAGTGGACTTTGCGCGCCTGTCACGCAGGCCAAAGTGGAGAGGGCATCGTCAGTGCAGAAGTTTGTTTCAGCAAAAGCTGTTATGACATCACAACAGCTGAACTTGGCGCCATAGTTGTCCGCCGCAGCCGGAGTTCGTGACCGCTGTTGCGTGAAATAAGAAAAAAATTAATTGAGAAAGAAATTTCTAGGATCGGACGGGATTTTAACCTGCGCCCTCTGCGTGGCAGTCGGGCCTTCCACCACAGTACACGCTGTCGCTTGTAACATCTTCGCAAAAAGCAAGAATTCTCTATACAGGCGTCATGTCGGGCAAGCAATTGTGTTAATATATGTAATATATCGCGGCAGAAGAGTAAAATAACAAGCAGTCATCTTACAATGCTAATAGCGCAAAGAGTGTGTGGTTTAATGCTTCCCAGCAGTGTTGCGGAGTTGCCACTCCTGAATTGGAATGACTCCGGAATCATTCCAGAATTTCGCGACCCCGGAATGCAATGGTAATCGAATGGGGACAACGCTTGGAGGAATGTAATGGCAATGGCATTAAGAGCCTTTTGCACAGAATGGAATGGGAATGGAATTAGGTCTTTTTCCGAAAATAGAGCACATTTTTGTCTACGTGCTGTTTTTTTTTCAAACTTCAAACATTAGTAAGTCAGAGCCTCGAATTTAATAATAAAGCAGTATTTTTAAAATGGTTTGGCTGATTACAAGCACGGTACATTTATAAGCAACGCGCCTACTACAAACCGAGGCATATGTTAGCGTACAAACAAACGCATATCCCAGCATATACTGAAGGGAGCAACAAATTGCCCCTGCGCGTTGGTTCCCATTGATACCCCCACACGAAAGTGCCGAATACGCTTTGCACAGCCTGATCTTTATCTCACGAGCAGTTTAGTACATGACACACGTAAATAACCTCTGCGACAAGGAAGACATTGGATACCTGGGCACAGGGAACACAGAAAGCTCTCCTCACCCCATCCAAGCTTGCGAGGCGCGCTTGACAAGCGTGAGTGCTGACGAGCAGTGCGGCGCAGTGTTCCGTATTCGATGCAAAGGCACAAGGTGCGCCAGCGGTGCGCTGTTCCAACTATTACCAGCAGATCTAGATGATTTTTTTCCTCAATAACCAACTCTTGATGATGATGATGTATGTTTTTTATTGGCGCAAGGACCATTTGATGGCCAAAGAGCGCCAGGACATGCTAATAAATATGAACGATGGTTATGGTAAGTGGCTGTATATGGGCCTAAAATTCTGCGCGCTAAAGGCGTGTAAAACATAGAAGTATTAAAAGCATGACAGCGACGTGAAATGTGTGTCCGTTAGAATGAATTTCAAGTGGTCGCGGTAGAAAAAATATATGGGGGCCTGGCATTAGCACGGGTGCCTCGTCAACGCCCTTGTGTCCAAGGGCCGCGAGGCAGGTGCTTTCTCTGATGTAGCTACCGCAGCAGCAGCCTCTGTTGAGAGGTCGTGCTACGGATTGCCTGGGAATATGATATGAAAAGTATGTACTTCCTTTAAAAATGCGAACAACGACTCGCATTTAAAAAGCGGTTCCCTGCCTAAGAACATCAAAGGATGTAATGGAACATGCTCTCGGTAGGCTAATGGGAAGTGTTTTTTCCTTATAGCATCTAATTCGTTGCATTGTATCATAACGTGAAGCAAGGTAAGTGGTTCACCACATTTCGCGCACATAGGTGGATCACCACCC
Source organism: Rhipicephalus sanguineus (assembly GCF_013339695.2). NCBI lineage: Eukaryota > Metazoa > Arthropoda > Arachnida > Ixodida > Ixodidae > Rhipicephalus > Rhipicephalus sanguineus. The sequence continues at coordinate 94,862,307 of NC_051178.1, forward strand.
GACAGAAGGTGTGCGTGTGTGCTGTATGTGTGACCTATTCTAAGTCTGGAGAGAGTGACTTCTGTACGACGTGACCTTGATACCGGTGGCCAATTACCAAGCTGCGGCTTGACAAGGTGTAACTTATTTTGAGTTTGTCGATCCCACGAGCGCTGCCAGTAAGCTCTGAGTGTTCTCCTTAAAAAGGGCTTGAGGTCCGATGCTGGAACTGGCACGGAAGTGTTGGCGGCGTCTGTGTGAACAGATGAGGCAAGCCGGTCAGCCAGTACGTTGCCCTCTATATCACGGTGGCCTGGCACCCAACATACCACGACGTGCTGCTTGGATGCATAAATTCCACACAAGACAGAGTACAGCTTAACAAGCAGAGGATGTTTGTGAATTCTAGAGGTTTCTAAAGCCTTCACAACGCTTAAAGAATCTGTGTATATAACAGCTTTAGGTAGTTTTGATTCCTCAATACGCTTAGCGGCTGACAATATTGCGTGAGCCTCTGCCGTAAACATGCTTGTTTGAGGATGTAGCAAGCCGGTATCCGGAAAGGATGGGCCAACCGCTGCGTAAGAGACGCCAGAATGAGACTTCGACGCATCAATTCGGAGCAAGAATACTTGTGCTGTAATTCTAAAAAGTGCATACGAATATGTCCAACAGGGGCGTACTTCGTGACTTCTACGAAGGACAGGTCACAGTCTATAAGCTGCCACTGCCACGGTGGGAGCTGTATAGCTGGAGTCATCAGGCTGTTTTCGACGAGCGGGACTGAAAATTCCCTTGCCAAACCTCTCACACGCAGTGAGTAGGGCTCTCGCACGGTAGGACGGTTTTCAAACAGTTGAGAGCTGGATATGTCATTTATGGTACAATATGTGGGGTGTTCCTCGTTTGCATACACTTTGAGAAAATACACGAAAGAGGAGTATGATCTCTGTAAGTGAAGCGACCACTCGTCTGATTCCACGTAAAGACTTTCCACAGGGCTTGTTCTGAAAGCACCTGTAGAAAGACGGATACCTAGATGATGGACGGGGTCCAGTATCTTCAGAGCGCTTGGCGTGGCAGACTGGTACACTATGGCCCCATAGTCTAGGCGTGTGCGTATAAGGCTTTTGTATAAGTTAATGAGACACTTTTTGTCACTGCCCCATGATGTGTGTGACAGCACTTTTAGAATGTTCATTGTTTTCATGCACTTCTTTTTAAGATATTTGATGTATGGCACAAAAGTTAGCTTCGCATCTAAGATGAAACCTAGGAATTTGTGTTCCACTTCGACGGGTAGCCGCTGACCATGCAGGTCAATGTCGGGATCGGGGTGCAGGCATCTGTTTCTGGTAAATAGAACGCAGGTGCTTTTTTGTGGATTGAGGCTGAACCCATTCTCTTCTGCCCATTTGGCAACCTTGTTTAAACCAAGCTGCACCTGCCGCTCACACATTGCAAGGTTGCACGACTTAAAACCTATTTGAATGTCATCGACATATACACAATAAAATATGCTGCGTGGAATGCACAGACGCAAAGAATTCATTTTTATAATAAAAAGTGTGCAGCTGAGGACACCACCCTGTGGCACTCCAGTTCTGGTCTGGATGGTCTGGATAAGACATTTCCCACTCGGACACGAAATGTGCGATAGGACAAATAACTTTCGATTATAGGCTTCCCAAGCAACGCTTAGCGGCGCTGCTGCTCTTGACAGGCAGCGCCATCTCTGGCAGAAAAAGAGAAACTGGGGCGTGATCAGCGAGCGCTTTCCCTTCTCGCCACCGCGTTGCCGCTCACTTCCGTGCACGTGCAGAGCTCTCGCGGTGCACTTGCGGCGTCTCACGATGTACCGCGTGCAGTGCGGCTTCAAAAGGATCTTCAAGCTTGACTGGCACTTCCGCAAAGCGAACTTGATAAAATGAGGAAAGCTCGTCAATCACGTTAACGGTGAAGAGCAGACGATCGACGACAACCACGCCCGACTCAAAGCGAAATGCATTTCCCAAGTCGCGATTACGCCGTGTAGGACGTATACCTCGAGGTAAGTCTCACTCTGTCACGTTAAAGATGAATAATGGTCCACATGCACTCCGAAATGAAGCCGTACACGCTATCGATGTTCTGTGGCGTGGACTACGAATCATATGATTGTTGTTTTGATATGGCATGCTTACAGTAGCAGCCGTGTACTTTCGTGAACAAACGTTTGCGGCGTGCGAAAAAAAGATTATACGGCCATGGCACTGCTTCCTGAGAAGGTTAGAGTCAAGTCCTCCGTGCCGCTGGAGAATCACCCGCCGATTAAGACGCGAGGCAGCTAGCTGAGCTTCAACCACTGTGAAGCAAGATGAACTGCTCGCCTCGTTTTTTCGGCTCTCGCGTCATGCTTGCAGTCTCTTTTTATGATACCGACTTGACAGGCGTATAAAACCTGTTGCGTGAACGCGGCTAGAAAATCGCACAAAGTCAGAAGGTGGTTAATTCAAGGTTGCAATTGCAAAGCATGTATGAAGTGCCAGTTATATTTAGCGGCTTAAATATATATCACCCCAATAAAGTGACAAAAACAAAGCAAACCTGCAGAACGATGTCAAAGCTTGCTGAAAATGCAGACTTCCGTTCCGGCGTGATAAAGCAGCCTTCCCGACGCGTGAAATGCAGGCGCCGAACTTCTGACAATGTGCGGAGTTCAGTTGAATTCAGCCAACCGCGCAACGCTAACGGTATAACGCGAATGTGAACGTTCAACAACGACGGGTAGGTCTCACGAGCACGGGGAATCAAAACACAAAGTTGCTTCACCTACAACCGTAACTGGACTTCAACAATGCGAGAAGACAGCGAGTAATCATTACTGTAGTCACTGCGTGCATGCGCCCTGTTACTTACCGATTCAGGTAGTCGGAACGAACGAAAGCGATGAACTCAGACAGCCAAAATAGAAGGCGAGACAGCGCTGTCAGCTATCCACGCTTGCCGCCTTTATTTCTCGTGCGACACGCCCGGGAACCGATACAGTTTAACACGTGAATCGTGTGCCTTGTCTGCACTGTTGTGGCTGGCCACTAAACCGCAATACTTCGGACCACGCTTGCGCTTCCGCGGGGTCGCTTCTGCCATCGTGTAAATGCGCAGCTTCGCACAGCCACGGCCGGCACAGCAAGCCTCTCGGTTCAACGTGCCGAGCTGACGGCCCCACAGTTACCCGCACCGAGAGAAGAACGCGAGCGCACGTGCGCTACCGCTACTGTGAAAGGGGCTGAGTCGGCCGCGCGACGGTTCAGTGTTGTCCGACAGAGCCGCAGCGCGGCGCTGTCGTCGCGCCGCAAACTTGAGCTTGGGTTCCCTATAGACAACATCCTGCCTCGTATACCCAGGTGTGAGAGGTCTCTCAGTATCCCAAACCGCCATGTTGTATCGTGTGCTTTTTCCATGTCAAGGAATACTGAGAGAAAGAATTGCTTATGGACAAATGCTTCGCGAATTTATGCCTCAATGCGTATTAAATGGTCAGTTGTGGAACGACTTTCTCGAAACCCGCACTGATAGGGGTCAAGCAGTTTGTTTGATTCAAGGAAGTGTATTAGGCGGCAGTTAATCATTTTTTCAAATACTTTACAAAGGCAACTTGTTAATGCTATCGGCCTGTAACTTGAAACACACGATGGATCATTTCCCTGTTTTAGAAAAGGTATTATAATAGCTTCCTTCCAAGCAGATGGGATCTCACCGGAGGACCATATGGCGTTGTAAATCGAAAGGAGGGTATTTTGTGTTTCATGTGATAGGTGTTTCAGCATCTGGTATATAATACGATCAGAACCTGGGGCCGATTTATTGCAGCAGGTTAATGCCGCCTGCAGTTCTGCTAAGCAGAAAGGTTGGTTGTATGCCTCATTTTTTGAACATTTGCGTTCTAACTTCTGTTTTTCTATACGTGATTTGTATCTTTGGAAGGTTTCGGAGTAATGTGAAGAGCTAGAAATGTGTTGAAAATGTGCGCCCAAGGAGTTAGCTTGATCTTCCAAGCTTTCACCCTGGGTATCTACTAATGGTAGTGAGTACGTTTGTTGACCGTTCACCTTCTTTACTCTATTCCATACTTTTGCCTCATCTGTGTACGTGTTGACACTTGATATAAACTTTGTCCAACTCTCTCGTCTAGCTTGCCGGCGCGTTCTCCTTGCCTGTGATTTGATGTGCTTGAAGTTTTCCAAGTTTTCTGGTGTCGGAGAATCGCGAAGCAACGCCCATGCTTTGTTCTGCTTCCTCCGCGCACTCCTGCATGCATCGTTCCACCAGGGAACCCGTCGCTTGGAATCCATGCCGCTTGCTTGGGGAATAAATACATTTAGAAGCGGCATCAAGTAGGAAAGCTGTAAAATATTTTACAGCATCATCAATGCTTAGGGTGGACATGTCAGCCCACGTCACTTGAGAAAGACACCGGTACTGTTCCCAATCAGCTAATTCAACCTTCCACCGAGGGGCCTGCGGAGGAGGGTTACTTTGAGATTGTGTACTCAGAATTATCGGAAAATGGTCACTTCCATATGGGTTTTTAAGAACATTCCATTTAAAATAAGTTAAAAGCGACGGTGATGAAATGCTTAGATCTAACGCGGAGTATGATTTGTTTGCGAGGCTAAAATATGTGGGCTCTTTCGTGTTCAAGAGACATAACCTAGACGTAAAAAGGAGGCGCTCAATAAGACGTCCTCGTGTGTCACAGCGAGAATCGCCCCACAGGACATTGTGTGCATTAAAATCACCAAGAATCAAAAAGGGCTCTGGAAGCTCATCTATTAATGATTCTAAATCGTGTTTGTGGAGCTGATAATGTGGCGCGATATATAAGGAGCATATCGTAACGAGTTTATTTAAAAGTACGGCTCGAACGGCCACAGCTTCAAGGGCCGTTTGGAGTGGCAAATGCTGGACTGCTATACTCTTATCGACTATGATGGCTACACCACCAAATGATGTAGCAGCATCCACGCGATCTTTACGATAAATAATGTGTTGTCGGAGGAAGTTTGTGTGTTTTGAACTTAAGTGCGTTTCTTGCACACACAGCACTTTCGCTTGAAACTTTCTTAGAAGTTCTTGGACGTCATCGAGGTTGTGCAATAGGCCTCTGACGTCCCATTGAATTATCGTATCCATCCTGAAACTAACCTGTGCTGTGTGTGTCAGAAAGGCGGCAGGCTGAATTTACAGAGCCTTTTCAGGCCCTGTAATTGGAGTTTTCACTTTCTTTGAGCGGTCGAGGGAGGCTCGCCGCTCCTTAGGCGCTGCCTGCGCCGTTTGACTAGGTGTAGTGTCCATAGCTTCAGTTGAAGCGTTGGACACACGCTCTAACGAGCAACCGGTACGTCGTCTAGGCCTCGTCTCTTGAGGCGGGGCCTTCGACCCCACCATGCCAGATGTCGAAGGGACATTCTTGGTCTCTACACGGCCCTGGCTGTTGCCAGACGTTGCAGAGGCCTCTGGTACGGCTGATTTGGGGGGAGGCAGGACAGCATTGGCTGAACCCACCGTGGGGGCAGGGGGCGCTAGCCTCGGCACGCTGCGCGTGGTCCGGGCAACCGCAAAAGGCCGTTGTGGTGCTGCCCCCTGTTGCACCACTTCGGCGAAAGATGGTCTGTTTGAAAATGTCAACGAAATACGTTGGCGCGCCTCACGGAAGGTTATGTTTTCCTTTACTTTGATAGTTATTATTTCCTTTTCTTTCTTCCAGGCTGGGCAAGCTCTGGAGTACGCTGGGTGGGGACCATCACAGTTCGCAGAATATACATCATCACTGCACTCGTCCGCAGAGTGACCAGTTTTGCCGCACCTTGCACAGGTAAGCTGCCCTCGGCAGCTCTGAGACGCGTGTCCAAACCTTTGACATTTAAAACAACGTCGCGGGTTTGGAATGAACGGTCTGACAGGGAGCTTGACGTATCCAGTTTCGAGGGTGTCAGGTAGAGTTGTGGAGTTAAATGTAAGTATTAGGTGCTTCGTCGGGATTTCTGTGTTTTCTCGTCTGATTTTGATGCGTTGCACATGGATTACGTTGTGGTCCCTCCATCCATCAAGCAGTTCTTCTTCAGTCAATTCCTTTAGGTCATCGTCAGAGACTACGCCCTTAACAGTGTTCATTGTTCGATGAGCGCTAACCGAGACAGGGTTGTCACCAAATGCCACAAGGAGCGCGAGTTTGTCATACTGGTCTTTATCTTTGAGTTCAAGCAGCAGGTCACCGCTTGCCAGCTTTGTGGCTTTATAACCTGTTCCGATGGTTTGCCTTAAACACTTTGCCACAAGAAATGGAGAGATTGCTCGAGCTTTTGTGGATGCTTGTTCACAATGGATGATGTGGAATTTCGGAAATGTTTCCGTGCTTTTTGGCGAGAGCAGGAAGGTGGCATCGGTGCGCACCCTTTTGAGGGTACGATCAGTTGGAAAAGGGTTCGGCGATCCCATGAGAAGTGTGTATTTTCGGCAGCCATGCCAGCCGCCCACCACCGAGCCCAACGAGGGGACGCTACGAGACACGAAGGAAACGTAAACGCCAGCTGTACATGGCCGCTATAACCAAATATGGCGTAGCCAAGGTTGGATACCCACACAAGGTTAACCCTTGCCGCCAGGAAAAAAGTGAGGTTACTGGAAGAGAGGAGAGGAAAGGAAAGCCAAAAAGAGAGAGAGAAAGGCGAAGATGTGCAGGCAGAGAGATAGGAAAGGGCGACTGCCGATTTCCCCTGGGTGGGTCAGCCCAGGGGTGCCGTCTACGTGAAGCCGGTGACAAAGGGGTGTGTTGCCTCAGCCGGGGGGCCTTTTCTCCGGACACGGCAATGCCACGCACGGCTAGGCGTGGGAGGGCTGGAAAACCCCCGTTATCTCGGGTCCGTGGTGTCGCTACACACCAAACGCCCGCTCGCGCAGACGCCCCTGCGGGGAATAACCAATTCTTAGTTCTCTCCATATTCACGACCGCTCCAGGCGCGTGGCAAAACTACTTAGTCTTTTTGAATACAACTTTGGTCAGCATTAAAATATGATATGCCGGCATTTTTGTATTAGAATATTTAGGCTTCAACAATATTAAAACATCACAATTCGTTCAAACATGCCGACTATGCAAATGCTATAGGTAGCGGGAGGACGGCCCTTTTGGGACTTAGTAGGGTGCGTGTGCTGCACGAGGTATGTCACCAAGCTACTATTTCTCGGCCTTGGTAACTTGTCTTGCGTACGTTTGCAGTTTTTAATGCATCTGATCGCATCAGCTTTATAGGGCGGTCATACTTAACTCGATAAAACTATCAAGGTGCCATTCCTGCGTTGAGGAATTGCAGGAATGGAACTGAACTGCCCGGCCATTACCGGAGTGGAAATAGCCTACGTTTTTTTCATTCCGGGGAATTGAAAGGAATGGAACTACGGTAAGTTCTAATTCTCCGGTACGGCATTGGAATCGAATGGAGGCGCCCATTCCGCAACACTGCTTCCCACCCAGCGCAAAGTGCTCAACCATAATTCTTCATCATCATAAACCACGGCACAAAATGCACGTAATGCCTTACAGATGTGCAGCGGGTACCACGATTCTCCGAAGAATGACGAAAAATGACATAGTGGAAACTTCGCTGCTTCAAAAACATTACGATGATTTATGGCGTAGTGAGTACCTTGCATGTGTACTTGTATTAGTTGCCCCAAGAGACTCTACAAGGGGCTCTACAAAGTCCGCTCTTCCAGCTTTCGCTGTGACTGTGCTGGGTATTCTGCGCAGGCCTGGCGATCTTTTAGATTCCAAGCAGCTTTTGCTCGGGGCTGTGTCCGTAGTTCCATTGGCGATCGTCCGCTTTCTACCACCTAACATTGCCATCTGAGCGCGCGCTCGCGCCAAGGAGAAGTCTTCTTCCTCTCGCTCTTCGGCCGCCTTGATGATGCTACGTGCAGAGCATTTAAAACGCGCGATGAACCATCGCTTTGTATCCTAGTCAGAACGCGCTGGCACGCGCTAGCGTGTTCGGACCTGTGTAAGGGGCTGGGTAAGACACTGTGGCCTCTCCCCCTTACAATCTCTCAGCAATCACGTGATGGCGTTGGGGAACGATATTCTGCAGACGCGCGATGAACCCGCGTCACGTGCTCGAACAAGAGTTCGGCACGAGTAACAACAACAGCAACTACAGTGAATTCACGGTATGCTCCACTTGCAAGGACGCGTTGATATCGGGCAAGGTGCCCGTGATGAACGGAACATTGAGTCGACCCATGCGCTGCCTCGCACCCCCGTATGGTTCCCTTTAGTGGGAGGTGGTGTAATTTTATCAGAACAGCGGTCTCGCACGTCAGAGTACACTCAATGACGTGCTTCTTCTGAGATCGTGCTCACTCCCTTGACACGAAGCATTAGGCCAACTCAAAGGTCGTATTTGCCTTTTGGGAAAATAAATATTAATTACTTTTAAATTCATACTTTTTTGTGCTACTTGGTAGAAATTCGTCGTAGAGTTACTTCCGTTCCTCTGAAGAACGTGTTTTACCCTTGTCCCACTTTGTTAAGGGGAGGGCAAGTAACGTATGAGCAGGTAGCTTCACGCTCAGCTGCGCCAAGAAGTTTACATCCCAAATCCAATGTTTTTTACGCTTCCTTAACTTCAAATTTTGGCATAAAAAGAAACCGTTACGAACCGTTACGGAACACTTTTTGCCGTTCCAGAACGGTAACAGAACGGAAATTTTTGCGTCGGAACAAAACAAAAACCGAAAAGAAAAAAATCACAGCATATCCACGGAGTGAATTATGATGAGTGGGCGAAGCTGCGGAGGTTCATCGGTAAACCGTGAATCTTCCATGAATTCTGCACAGTACATCCTCACCGACGTAAGATCGGGCGCGTTTATACTAAAGGTTCGATGAGAGTTATGACGACTTGCAGCTCACTTTAATTTTACATGTACGCTTTGAATTTTCATTGTTTAATGACGCACAGGAGAAATCGCACACACGCACTACCTTGGAGGTCAAAATCCAGTGCCTATATATACGGGGTGGTCAGTGAACGGTTGTTCAGTGCGAGCGGTCGGTTTTTTCAATCAAGACGCTGCCGCGACGCTGCCTCGCGACGCTGCCTGCGTCGTCGCCGCAGCGCCGCGAGGCAAGATAGGGGGGGGGGGGCGTAGCCATGAGGCGATGCGAAGCCGGAGCACTTCCACGATCGCGTTCCGTTGGCGTTCGTTGAGCATGCTACCGACCTCGCGTCGTGGAACGCGAAGAGGGACGCTACGCGCGTCGTATCTTCCATCTAGCCTGGCCGTTAATTCTCACAGGGCGAGCGGGGAACGCGGTCGACAGGCGGGCGAGAGGGGGGCAGCGTAGGAGATGAGAGAGAAGGGGAAGGGACGCGCATGCGCTCGAGCTCATCGCGGCGTTGCGCAGGAGAGAATTTCGGCATGTCTAGCCCGCGTTTCAGAGGGTGAGTGGAGAGGGAAAGGGGAGAGGGGTAGAGGACATGGAGAATGGTGAGGGGGAGTGGAGAAGAGGTGTGTGGAGAGGGTATCCGCATGCGCAGTAAGGGTGGTCGCGCCGCACACCACCACCACCGGACAGATACTGCCGTTTACTGCCGGTTGCCGGGAGATACGCCGGACAACGGACGCGTGACAAGGTTAGACTAAGAGGAGCTACGCCCCTAAAACATTTATTTTCGACACCCTGGTCGTGCAGCAGTGGTAGAACGAGCGTTAGTGACGACTACCGGCCTGTTGCGACGCCCAACTTGTCAAGGGTGGACTGCGAACAAACTCGGACGACGAGCTACGCCGGGCGTTGACGGTGCTTGCGGTCACGGTCGAGACCTGCGGGCGAATGGGCGACTACGCGGGCCACCGAGTCAGGAAAGCTCAGCAGTGCTGGGCTGGCTTACCGGTGTTCTCTGGCGTGGTCGAGCACGGGTCTGGCCATCCATCGCGCAGCGAAGCGGCCGTCCCAGCGACTGCCGTGGTGGTACCCTGGAGCGTCACCCCGCAGCGTCACACACCGCAGCGTCACACGCCCATGAGACACGGAGACACGTCGCACCATCTCGACGACAGCGACGTGTCGTGTGAGTGCTTCACGTAGAGTGGTGCGTGGCTAGATGCGCTGTGTCAGGACCGCGAGAACCATGCAGTACATGTGCTAGAACTGTAGAGACGATTGTACCGGCCGAGGTGTTGAATTCATGCATGTAGTTGAAGACGATTTATGTATCATGTTCATTTTGCATAAACGTCCTGTCTTTTTCAGTGCCCCATCCAGGGGCGTAGCCAGGGGGGGTTCAAGCCCCCCCCCCCCGAAATTTTTCAGTTTTGCTTGCGTATATATACACGCGCACATACAAACGCACGCACGATCATACATAAAGTATGATTGAACCTCCTCCCCGAAAAATATTTCTGGCTACGCCCCTGGCCCCATCCGTTGTCACTTGAGCGCCTGGGCCCACACAAACATCGCATAGTACACTTATAGACAGTAGGAGGTAATGATAGCAAAAATATCAATAATAAATGAAGTGTCCAATCAAAATATTAACTAACAGTATTTGTGCTCCTCTTCAACCGCGCCTCTGTAGAAACGTCGATGCGGCCTTGCCGCGGTCGTCATATTTTGACTATTTCCCTTTCTTTAGCGAAATACACATACGCGCAGGCACACATGCAAAGACAGAGAGAGATTGGAGATCAATATCAGCTAGGCCAAACTATAAGTGTTCTTTCTAATGCCAGTGTGGACCTTCGAACCGACAGCCTTGTAGAGGAAAAATAATTTCCGGTTCAATATCCTTTTGTCCCATCTCACTCCGAAGAACCTAGTTTGGCCTCCTCCCCACCGTTCTCTTCTAATGTTTTCATATAGCATTTGCGTTTATTGGTTCATTTGATTTTCATATTGTTTTTTTTGGTCCATACGTCGTAAACTATTGCTGTGAATGACTCAGAAGAAGAGTAAAAGCAAAGCACCAACGAAGGATTCATTCGTGACGCCGAGGAGATGTGAGGTCATAATTACGTTCCGGTGTGTTCAGAGCCTCTTCCGAACCCTTAGGCGGAAGAAATCTTGAAACGGAAGAAGAATGGCCGCTCTTGTGGATTTGACGTGTGTGTTGCTTTTTCGTAACTTCCCAGTGTCCGCTGCACCGCACGTAATACCTCAAGAAGTGGGAAGGGGAGAAGGATGAAGGGAGAAGGGCGGTTCCTGGATAAAAACAGCAACAGATCCGCTCCATCTGTTGAACATAAAACGAGTCAGGGGTTGTTGAGGAACAGAACAACAATTCGATTATGGCCGTCATGAAAACAAAAACGCGGAAAGACCATCGAAACACAGGCGTTTGTGTTGTGATAGAGGGAAGGACAACGAAGGGACAATGTAGGATAGCCAGTGACAGAGTAGAGGGCGTTACGTCACAAATCACAAAGAGCGAATCTCTGCAACTGCTTCATTTCTGAAATGGATGATACCTCCTCAGTTAACATAGTTCACTGCGCAATAATTTTGCGCCATTCTTGTGCCCAAGCACCATGGTCTGCCGACAGTTATGCATTTCTATAAAATTCACATTGTAAGCACTGACTTAATAGTCATATTTTACCACGCCATAGGCTGTGACTTATTGATTCTTTTACGTCCGGGTCCGGTGACATCTGCTATTGGGAACTCCAAGACAGTCACCTTATCTCTATTGAAGGGACGAGAGCAGGACTTACCTTTAGAATGTGGTCGCGCGTATTAGAAGTCACGCGCGCGTGTGACTCAAGAATTTTCGACTCAAGGAGAGTACACGCTGCATTATTAACTCTCGTGAGGAAAGTTCTTCAGGCCACTAACTCCACCGAGAATGTGAATATATTCTGAGTTAATGTATGGCCCTTTCAATATTTGATTCTATTGTCGATGTATATGTGAATTGTTGACGCTAATGTTAAGTGTTAATGCTAATGTTCACGGTTAAGGTGAAGCTCTCCATTGAACATCTACTTTGTGTAAACAAAAGCCAACACGAACAGGCAATTTTCTGCGTTCACTCACGCGATCCAGCAAAACACTGCGAACACTGCGCGCGGGCTTTGCGTTGTTACCTACGGATAGATCAGCTTTTTCTAAGAAAAGAGCAGAAGAGAAGACCTGTTGTAATGAATACGCCATGTGGTACGTATTTCATCATAACGACACTGTATGTTACTACGTCGCTTTGGCATTCATGCCATAAATAAGCCGAAATATCACAAGGTCCATGCTGTATTGCGGTCAGGAATGTTCTATAGAGGTACCACAAAATTATTTATACAAAAACCGTCATCATTGGGTACAATAATGGTGATGTCAAAGACAATGACAATGATAGCAAGAGGCTGATGATCGCGCCTCAAGCAAAAAATCGGAAACGTTGGATAATGAAATCAGCAAAACATCGATTCATATATTATGGTGCACTGATTCTAACTAAATCAGTTTATCTCGGTCATTGGTATGCAGCCAGGCGAATGCATTTCCAAGAATAACTAACTAGACGTGAGCGAAAACTGTAAAAACGGATAAATGTTCTAGGTGTCACTACTATGTAACGAAACAGTGCCTTTCACGAATCATGCTAGAAGGGTGCATTGCTGGTTGTCTTGAGGTTGATATGCATATAGCGATAAAAGCAGTCATACCACATAGTGATCCCCGAAGCGGGAGAACAGTAGCAGCCATAGGCGCCTCTGTCCCCCACCGAACAATGTTGTTGGCTCCTGTGCCCAAGTTCAGAGGTGCCGTGTCCACAGGGAGTTCGGCAAAGCGCACGCGCGCTCACGTACTTGATTGCAGGCCTCGTAACCCTTCCGAAACGATTAGTCCCCCCCCCCCCTCCCCCAGAAATGAGCGCATTTTTTCGACTGCCAAAGAGCGAAGCACGCCCTGCGGGGTGTGTAAGTAATATTGTCACGGGGTCGTGACGTCGACGAAGGCAGCAGTCTGCGTGTCCAAAATGAAACTATTTATTTGGCCTAACTTGTGGCCGGGAAAGGGAAAGTCAAACAACAGCAATACATACTGTAAACCGATAGCGGCGACAAGGGCGTCGGCGGTCGGTAAAACTGATCATCGCTGGGACGCACCGTCTTTTATACATCACGCATCGAACTTTCCAGCCTTATCACTAGTGGTCGCGCAAGCTCTGGAATAATCTTGACTATTCGCTTCATGCACGGAATCTTATGGTACATTGGACTGGTCGTTTGAGAGCGCTCTGACTGAGTTTGAAACTGTTGAATTCAACAGCTTTAAACCTTTTCAACGAGAACAAGCAGGTATGCAAGTCATCTTTCTCCTTCCTGATTATGTTTTGACCCGATAATGTTAGTAGCAATGGTTAGTTGCTATTTTACACACTTTTTTCAGCGCCTTCGGAGCGCTCGAAAACGGCCAGTCGAACGTACCATAAACAAAATGATCTACTACAATAGCAAAGCTGCTCAATCACTGCGGCGTAGTCTGAGTAGAGTGTTGCTAACTGTCATTGCGGGTCAAACCCGAATACATCAAAAATAAAAGAAGAAGCGGGCGTGGCAATATGTAGCGGACGGCCGCCACTGTGCGCCATGTAGTCTTAAGAGCGTTACGGCCGCTGGTGACACGTCGTCTTGGGTGCACGGTTAATCGTGCACAATCGCAAGTTTGCTGGGTGGGCGGCAGAGGTCTCGTTGCTCGGAAGATGCAAACGGCGTCGGCTCCCAGGGCGAGCTCAGAGAGTGAAATGAAATGCCCAAGCCGTACGCTGTACCACATAAGCGAACTCGCATTCACGGAGGTAGCGAGAGTACCATGCATACGCGAGAATTAGAAAGTATGGGCGCAGATTTCTTGGTATAATGCCGGTCTGCAAAACAGAGTGTGTGAGCAAAAAGTTTAAAGGACTCTAAGCTGTTCTTAGACACCGAATAGCGCGAGTTGGCGCTGTATATGAAAAGGGCGCGGCCTGAGAACTCACCAAGATCCGGTTAAAAGTTTATAACTACATTAAAATTCACAAAGAAGCTTAGGGTCCTCCGCACACTCGGGGCCTAAATTAGGCATTTCTATACAAACTTCACAGGATGTAGCGAAAACCTTGCGGTTTTTTAGTTGAAGCACTAGCCGGCCCGACGAAAATACAAGGCTCTAAAATGCTTCCCAGAAGTTTCAGCGAGACCAAACAACGGTGACTGATGGGATATTCTGGTTCACTCGCCTTTCCCTTAACGTCGAAAGAATTGTAATTATGCAGGAGCGCTTGGATATTCTTGAAGTTTTTAAAGTGAGCCTCTAGCATTATAGTGCTCAATGTTGCTTAGCCAGCCTATTTGGAAAGAGCGAGGGACGTAGGTTAGTGACAAGAGACCAAGTGGATATTGAGCATTTCCTACGTTCGAGAAAATGAAAAACCTGCGGCGCGAGGATTTTTTGCAGAAGGTGCTATCCCAATGTACTTCACCGACTGCGCTTGAAACACACTTTTAATTATTTGATTCAAGGTTTTCATCGTAATACTTCATAATTTTGCATGGTATAGAGGCAGTATGCGCATGCTTTATACAATATCTATCTCTACTTTACGACAGTAAATATCTTACTTTTCCTGCATCACTGTTAAACACAGTCTACACTCAAACATATTGTCACCTATTATTCTAATTGTCTAAATTGCCTTACATTACCTGATTGATGAGATGAAGTTGCATTTTAATCATGGTATAGCTGGCGTATCGATGCTACAGGTTAGATTATTCCAATATTATTTTCTGCTGTTGTACTTCAGCAGCCTGCTTTGCCGTTTTTACACAACACAGCATTGTATCTAATCCGGTACCACGGAAAAATCTGTGATCTTGGAAGGTTATTTTCTCTGTGTATTTGACAACACTTATTTCACAGCAGGTCGATTCCACGAGGGATCAAAAAACGGTGTAGAGTTGATGTTTCCGATTTTCCTGATAATTTTGTATGTTGTGCACATATGACTGCACAACACGAAATCGTTGGTCGTTTTCAAATAAAAAAAATTTTCAACACAGGAAAATTCTGCAAGCGCCGCCGTTTGACGACGACCATTTTATGAACAGTGCGTTTTCGTAAATTCGGAACCATACTCGCAGCTACTGAAGCTATATATTACAAATATCTTTCTTTTTAGCGGAAGTAAAGGTAAAGAGAAAATAGCTCTTATCATTTGATGGAATTCTGAGCAAAGTATGTATGTTTAAAAATTCACAAAAAACGCGGCGTTTTTGAAAATCAGTGAAATTTGGGACGCTATGGCTACTTCTGTGAACATCTCAGCTTGTTCATATTTGCAGTATGAATAGGCCTTTATGTGAATAATGAACCTCTGCATTTGTATTACTCTAATAATTTTCGAAGTAATAAATTTTTATGCTCGAAAGACCAAAAAGACAAAAGTGCTCCTCGATTAAAAAATCTATAATAAAAAAGCCCCAACCTCAATTTTGTTTAAAGTCTGATAGAACTGATAGAACAAAATAATTTGGCATGGCATTGCTATCGCCAACACCATGACCGGCGGAGCTGAATGGAAGCCTCAACAAGGTTGCGCAAAGCCAGACAAAGCAGAGCGTGGTTTAGCAATGCGGGATCAAAACTAATCAAGGTGCCTCCTCTCTCTCGCTTTCCACATTCCTTACCTTGACACTTCATTGCTTTACTGTGCTGTTACTCTCACCCTCACCCTTTCCTTCCCTTCTCCCTTTCCCTCACCGTAGCCCTCATTGTCACTTTCTCTCACCATCAGGCTCCCTTTCTTTTCCCTCGCCATCTCCTTACTGTTTTTCTCTCCCTCAACACTCCTCCTCACCCTCAGTTCTATTTACCACCCCTTCCTATACTATACTCGACTATACTATACTATACTATGCTATGGTGTACTATACATGGCTACGCTTCTGCCTTCTCCCCTCCTCCACATCATTATTACCGTTTCCCACATCAGTGATACACTGTACTGTATATGGCTACGCTATGCTTTTACCCTCTCCTCTCCTCATCACCCTCACATCACTCCTGCTTACCCCCACTTCCCTTTTCACCCCTTGTCGTGCTCTACTATACAAGACCATGCTATGCCTCCACTGCTCGCAATCTGCCTTAATCACCCTGAATCTCCGGGCAGAGTTTTGCGCTACTTTCGGCACGGCTGAAGCTGAATCTTAAATAGAACCGCTGTACCAACTCGCCGAACAAGACACATTTCTGCTGTTAAAAGTAATAGTTAGTGCATTTGACACACACATGGCTGAAGTTAAATTACGCGTTGGAAGTTCTCTCCGTACGGAGTAGAAGCCCGTCGCGGCTATTGTGTTCAACGCTCTCAACCGGGGAAAAGTACATGGTGCCATGTTTTTTTTTTTTTTTTGTTTCTCCAAGTAGCATTCGAATGGTTGTTTATAAAAAGATCTTTCGAGCTCATCTCTATACGAAGTTGTGTTTATCTAATCCGAAGGCATGACTTGGTTAACCAACAACATTTTTTCTGTTTCGGGGATTAAAGGCACTATAAATCGAGATATTCATAGTGTCCCAAATATCACGCAGCACGATTTTAATGAAGAGGAGCGTCGTTACGCGAAGCACACCTAGTGCATGCCCACCTAGTGTACATTGTTCCCACTACATTTTACTAGCCACCACTTTTTCGCTAGTGAGGTTTAGTTAATCAGTCCAATTATGTTTATAACTCGACGACTACTCATCTAATCATTACAATACCAATGAGGCATATGTAGGCGTGTTGAAATGACATCTGACTGTTCTATTTCAACGACGTACTAACTGCGTGCTCGCTTATTTAGGCTACTAAAGAAAGCTCGCGAAATCTGAAAAAAATGACACGTGGCTAGGCTGTAGCGCTCATCAGAAAGCAGTGCTCCCAAACAGGATCACTCCAAGGTAGCAACTCAAGATGCCGCTCCCACCTTTTGCAGGTGGGAGCGTAGTCAGCTGTTGTATTTTCATATTTCGCGTGCTTCCATGATCAGCCGGAAAAAATGAACACGTGCTTAGTACGTTGCTGAAAATAGCGCAGTTATATGTCATTTGAGCATGCCCACATATGCCTTATTGACATTTTATTGGTTAGGTGAATGCATTTCGAGTTAGAAACATCACTGTGGCTAATTAGCTAAACCTGACTAACAAAACAATTAGTATGGCTACTACAGTATACGGGGAACAATATGCAGTAGGTGTGTTTCGCGTACCTCCGTTGCTCCTTTAAATCGTGCTGCGTCATAACTGGGACCCACTGGTCTAGTATAACGTATATCTTCTGTATACAGATTAATTTTAAAAAATCGACGCACCTTATTAATCAAGAAATAGCGCGAAAGTCAAGGACAACACAGGCTACAAACAGAGCGACCCACCTTGTCACTTTTACATGCAGCGGTGCGTAGTTTATGAGAGATTATGAGAGATTAGGAAGCGTAGTTTATGAGAGATTATGCGGTGGTTTGATGAAGTAAAAAAGTCCATGGCCGACGTGTCATCACTTCAATCAAGACAGGCATAATTGGTGATTGCGGCGTGCCGATCAAGACAGGCATATTTGGTGAATTCCGGGTGCTTGCTTGCTCCTCCAAGATTGGAGCAGATTTCGTATGATAGGCAATTATCTAAATTCACTTCACTCATATCATTTGAAATATTCAGACTAGTGGTACAAACACCCTGCATGAAAAAATAACAAAGCGTATAAAAAAAGTATAAAAATGACCTCAATATTCCTATTAAAAACGCAGTAAATTTTGCTTGAGTGCCATATTTGTGTCATTCCTTACATTCATATTCAACCCGTCATATTCATCTCATATTCAGCCCGTACACCGTAATACCATAGCAGTCACTCGCAAAAAATGCATGCACTTGCTAAACGCTTACGAAACAACTCCTTTCAGGAAATAATATTGTCTGTGGGCATTTTTGAGCAAACATATATAATCGTTGCGGGCGTGCATTCTTTTCGGACGCGCCTGCGAAATCGCACGGTTAGCGTAGCATTGTCAATGAAAGCATTTTACGACACAGGGGTGTTTTAGAAGGAAGCAAATATACGATCGTTTGCACTGTGGTTCTCGTACGCCCCGGAAATACCGAAAAAGAAAGCGAATAGCGAAAAGTTTGGGGGAGGGGGGGGGGGGTATAGGTAAACTGGAAGAACGTTGTCGATGCAAATGCTTTTTGCACGTCTTATCCTGAAAGGCTGCTTTTTCAGCATATTTTTTTTTTTACGAAAGCAAACACATTCCTATAAACGACAACAAAAGGACACGATTTCGGTCGGTAAGTACCGCCGCGCCTGGTAAAAAATCTTAAGCCCAACGCGCGAGGCCGGCGCTGTTGTTGTAAGGCGTATCGGGACAAAATTGCTCTTTCACCGAAACAGAGGCCAACGACACACTGAGAAATGAAAAATATTCATGCACTTGGCGCGGAAAATGCACCATAGAATGGACGAAAGAAGATTTTTCTTGTACCTTATTTTCTTTTACGACGTCACATATCGCTGTGGAAAGAAAGGCGGACACGATGAGTCGAGGTAAACGTAGGCAGGGAAGGAACATAATGCTGAGCACAATTGTTGGCGCTAACGGTAGAGGCTTTGTAAGCGGGCGCTGTCGAGGACAGTTTTCGTTCGACAAGGAATGCAGAAAGAGAAGTAGATGCAGATAGGGCCTGAAAGCAAGACCACTAGAAAAACGAAAGCCTCAAGAGAAAAAGAAAAGGAATGAAAAGTCGCTGCCGCTTTCCGTGTCCTTATCCGAGGCTGTCAGAAAAACACGGAACCGCAAAACCGCTACGACAGCATAGTAGCCGCGTAAGCGCGCTTTTGCTCTGCGCTGTTTCGTTCTTTCTGCTGATGCTGTACGGCTGTACCTTAGGATAGGTTGTTGGGCGAGTTGGTAATTCATGATGAATGCAAATAGCGCGAAAAAACGTAAGACTAGACGTAGAGTGCTGTAGTCTTCTTCGTCTAGTCTTACGTTTTTTCGCGCTATTTGCATTCATCACGGCTGTACCTGCAGGATCCGCGGCACAATAGAGGCGCAGGTAACATTTTGTAACTATGGTTGTATACAGCTTAAGAAGTCCGGAAAATCCCCGCCCGGATGATCGAACCGTGGGAGCCGATCGCATCCGCGAACAAAAATATTGCCCGGCGCGTGCACTCGACTACGTTGTCTGAAGGCGGGTTCACCGGCCGTCCGGCTCATGACGTCTCTCTGGAGAGTGCGCCCATTGGCGCGAACTTCCGTGCATCCGCCCTTGAGGAGGAAATGCCGCGGGCTTCTCATGTCGTGTGCGACTATTTTTATTTATTTATTTATTTACAGAATACTGTCAATCCTCCTTGAGGGTTATTACCGGAGTGGAAAAGATGCAAACGATATACAAACATACAACCATTATGCAAGCAAAGTAATACAATGGCCAATACAAGAGTACATAAGAATAAAACGCACACAAGAGTAATGACATCATCACGTGCAAGCGTCAATATTATGGGAATCACTAATGCACACAACATACAAGCATAGAAATACATTGCCTTGACTATAGGACACAGGAAGAAGGCAGGTTGTTTAGGGCTCACAGTGGAGCCGGGTAAGCCAAACGCTTGAGTGAGTGTGTTCAGTAGGAAGAGTAGGTTAACCAATGTGTCGAATGAACGAATTAGTATATGTATTCACAATGCAGGATTCAGTCGGCTAAGCAAGGAGAACAGTGTCGCACTTCGACTGCGTTTTCTACTGATCGTTTAACTTGTCATCATTGATTTAATATGGGGGACGCTATTCTAAAACTGACTGTATACTGCACGTGATTATAACCCCCAAAAAGTTTTTCTCCTTTTTTTTTCTTTTTTGCAGTGCTCCAAAGACACAGAGCAATGTCTAGCAGCTGCAATAGGAATGCATCATTCATTACGTTATCGCTAGGACTCCGTGTTTTCGGAGTTTAATTTTCTTGAAATTCGGAGGGTGTTTCAGAGTTTCTTTTCTTTCTAAAATTGGGAGGTCTTTTTTTGAAGGAAAGTCGGCGTTTATCGGAGTTTACTTTTCATAAATCCCCGATTCCCCGAAATTTGGAGTATAATTTTGCGTTATTTTATGCTAGAAAAACTTAGACGAAATGATACCTGAACACGAAAACATCAGAACACATGAAGCGTATTTTAGTTGTCTGGTAGGTAAGAGCGCACAAACACATATGCACAGAAGCACAAATACATCAATAAAAAACACTTACATTTGTGTGTATTAGAACCTTAACCCTTGCACCCCTGGATTTTTTTTTGTCGGAGGATACTTTTGTGTGTGTTTTCCTCATGGTTACACTGCAAACGGGTTTGAGCCCTTTAGGGAGTTTTGGGCTCGTTGCGCAGCGTGCATCCTAAAGGTACTACGCAAAACCCCCTTCGAAAGGAGGTTCAAAAGGAGGTTCAAAAGGAGGGAGTGATTAGACGGAACTAAGGAGGTAAATTTGTGTTTTTATTGAACTCATTTTCAGGGCTTCAACGGAGCGCATTGGAAGTTTGCCTGGTTCTTTTGAGAGTTTTAAAGCCTCCTTTTGGAGGTAAAGTTGGTGTTTTTATGTAACCCATTCTGGGGCTTGAACAGAGCGCATTGACAGTTTTTCTGCTTCTTTTGAGAGCTGTTAAAGCCTCCTTTTATACGAGGCCCTAGAGCGGTCGCGAAATGAAAAAAAAAGTATATTTTAGGCACTATATTACGTTTACCGGCCAATTTCCGCTACTATTCATCACTAGGACAATAGAAAATGGACATCAGAGTATTTATGCACAACCATGACATTTGCATACAAGTACGCACGACAGAGGAATCGAACTCGCGACCATACGCACTTAAAGGAAGCACTATAACCATTACACCACAGCGCCACCACTTGCAAGCTTGCTTTTTTCGTGGGCTTATATATGTACCAATGTATGTACAAAGCGGCTGCTAACCCGTCGGCACAACTTCGAACTTCTGTTCTTGTACCATCGGCGTGTGTTTGCTCTTGCGGAAGGTCAATACATAATTTGTGGGGCGTCATGCAGGCCGAGCCGATCAACGTAAACAGCCTCGGCTCCGAATTCTCCGGTTCACCGTGTCGTGCCGCTATAAAAATTATAAACGTGTGCCCTCTTCGCTCGCGCTAAATTCGTGAATACCAGCGTGACAAAGGTATCTTCAGATGAGCGAACGTATGTGCACTCCATGAGCGTATGCTGTGGAGCAATCTTCGTTATTTCTGCAGCCGCGAACTGCGCGCGTCCAGATGCGGCAGCGTGTTATGAGCGGTTCGAAGACCGCCTGCGTTCTCACATGAAAGTTACACACGCAGATGCCCGACTTAGAAGAACATTGTAACGCGCCTACATTAAGTGCATTTAATGCGCGCGTACTGCCGCGAGCAGCACGCAGGGGCAGCAGCGCGCTCTGAGCAGCTGAACAAAAATCTGTTTCCGCAATTAGCGCTTATTCGCAATGCACTCTTTAGCGCGGACCGCCTGCGTTCGCATATGAAAATTACACACGCAGAAAATTCCAGAGTTACAAGTACATTGTAACGCGCCTACATAAAGTGCGTTGAATGCGCGCGTACAACAGCGAGCTGCACGCAGCTAGGGGCAGCAGCGCCTTCTGAGCAGCTGAACGCTTATCTATTTCCGCAATTAGCGCTTATTCGCAATGGACGCTTTAGCACGGCATTCAGGGATTTTCTATGACGCATATTCAGTATTTATTTGCTTTCATACTCGGATACTACCTATATTTCTTACTAATTAGCTTTTATTGTTAAGCATCACGCCACCGCGTTAAAGCGAATGCCTAACGCGTGCCCCAATGTCAAGGACTACCTCCCCAGTTTACCAGTGACAGGTCTCCCACAAAACAAAAAAGTTAATGTACTTGCACTTCTCTCTTGTGAACGTCCATGTGTACTTGGCCCTCCCATCAGACAGATGATGCAGTACCCATTAAAAAAAGCATGTACCCTTTTCCTCAATGGAACAGCTGTTCTTGAGAAAATATGGTTCTGTTGAATTACTTCACCACAGCAGCAGAGAGGTTGGCTTGTTTGCAATTCAGAAATTCACAATCGTAACACAGAAACACAAGGACTGTAGCAAATACGCAGAAAAATGGAAAAACTATTATATGTGCACTCCCTCGTCCACCTGCACACTACGTTAAACTTTATTTAGACAACAGCAACCTTCAATTATGCTACTATTGATAAAAGATCACCCACTCTACGTTAGAACACAGTGATGACTTTCTGTCTAACTTTCTGTTGCCTATCTTCTACAACGTGTCATAATCTGTGAATCTGAATCATCTGTTCAATGTGTTTGGTAATAAAACACAAGCAGTTACACTGAGCAGGCAGTGTTTCAGCAATTTGTTTTGCAAGCACAAATTCATTTCTTCAATTTGCATGCACGACAAGTAGTCATACTTGAATTGATACAAGAACCAGTGGTTGCAACATATTATTGGAATCAAAAGAGCAGCAGTTCTCGTGTCAATGTAAGGATATAGGTATATATTTCCATCGTCGTGCACAGAACCTACTCCGAAAACTGAACACGTGGAACAACATATACAGTACAGCCTAAGCACTATACATAATTCACAGCACTAAAGCAACACGAAAGTAGGGTGTAAAATCTGATCATGATGCGCACTGACGTGTGCCCTTCACCGTGCCAGTATGTAAGTACAATAAAAAAAATAAGCTACCCAAAGAACTTGGTATCAGCCTACACACGAAGGCAACTAATTAGTACAATAAGGCTAGCATCACTTTTGGGGAATATGAAACCGTGTAGACAGGCAGTTGTACAGTTTTTACTGCATTAGTATGCCCTATGGCATCAAAACATGTCGCGCATGATTTTGGAGTTGAGTTTTCTACAAAAAAGCCCAAAATAGACCGGTGGTGTTGACTGTAGGTCCACTTACCAAGGTGCATAAAAGCATTCAGCAATGCCCACAAAATTACAAGGTTGCCTTCATATGTTGTTGTACATATTTACTCACAGATACCTGGAAGCCATCGTAAATTTCTGGAAGTGTGCTTGGGAACTTGTCGGCATAATCACATGACTTCAATGTGCCAATACTTCTAATATGCATAACAAGTACAGCCATGCTTCAATGTTTTTATGCCAGCTAGTGGCATCTGTAACTCAAAAGTTCATCCTTAATTCCTCACTTGATGGCCTACGCATAATTACCACATTGAAAATAATCCAAGCACCATGGCTGCAACGTCAACTTGAAATTAGGCAATCACAGGCACAATAAAAAATTGCCTGTAAATAGTGACTGGTCGCTTTGCACATTGGATCCTATCACTTGATATGCCATGAGGATGAATAAAAATTGACCACACATATATAGAGACTGTGAAACAGTCAGGAGTTCAGTTCATAGGTAAGGAAAACGTGAAAACGAAATCAGAACACATAGCAACAAAGGGGACGGAACGACACACTACTAACAACTGAAGTTGAACATGTGCTTGGCTTTTTTAGTCATGTGTGTTTATATCTTTTTGTGGTTTTGATTACACTTCAGTTAGTAGCGCACTTTCCTGTCTGCCCGCTTCATTCCTCTAAGGATGTGTGATTGTTTAGTCTTGTAATTTTTTCGTACTGTGTGTTTACATCTTTCTGTGGTTTCGATTAAACTTCAGTTGCTAGTAGCGCGTCATCCTGTCCCCTTCATTTCTCTGTGCTGTGATTTTTTTTTGCACCCTTTTAACTATGAGTATACACCAACTCGCCCAACTGCCCCTGTTAAGACTTATGTTTGCTGAATAACACTGGGTCCACTCAGCGTCTTTTTACACAATGCGAAATTTTCAAATGCACACGATATCAGAAAGGTTGCACGCAGTATTGCGCATAACACTGCATATGCATAAATACCAGTGTTGGCCTAAATGTGGTGAGATGTACGAGCTGTTCGACATAGTGTAAAGTGAGGCACATCAGGGTGTTCCCAGAATCATGGGTGGGGTGTCGGCAGTGCTTTGCACAAAGGGTACCTGCCGCCATCAAGACACACCAGCACTTGACCCCACCCAAGCTACACCAATGCTCTCCTGCTCACCAGGCCGACACGTTATGCCGCCTTGCACCCCCAAGACAAAATCCTGCCGACACTCATGTCCACAATACACTTGTCTTGAACACAGACTGGTGGGCAAGCAACACTTGCTGCTTTGCCAGAAGTGTATTCCTGAAAATTACACAAAAAAGAAGTCCAATAAGATTTCTGTATACATAAAAATGAATGTCTTACCGAAGATTCGCACTTCACTGTCCTTATTGCAGACATTTTGTAAAAAACGAAATAAATACAAAATTGAGATGCTGCTAAGTATTTCCTTGTGAGCGTTTCACTTCGTGTGCACAGGGCGAAAAACAAACGGATGTAAAAAAAAATGCGAAACACCACCAGAAGTGTACTCTTGCCATGTTTACCATTATGTGGGTAGTTTTTGATGTCAGTAAAGTTATCATTATAAGTACACTTTAAAAGGGTTGTGAATGTTAGCAAGGTCTTGATTAACCGCACCAACTCTGTTTAGGAGTGAATATTGGGCAACTTGGCACTGAACCAGGGCAAAAATAAACAGCGCACTTCTAATGAGGATAAACTAAGGCCTGGGCACAATAATAGCGCTTTCACCTTGTCAAATTGTGTCAACAGTCACGATACTATGTATTGACCTTGAAAACTATGGCAACATAATGGAAAACAGCAAGTTAACGAGAGGGAATAAACAAGATGATTCAACAATCTGGTTCAACATACTCAACAGCTGACTTCTGTCGATGCGATTAAATTAGCCTTGCACATCTCCTAATGGCTAAGAATATGCACATGTAACCTTGGCAAATTCCACTGTTGATACGTGACCAATGAAGTTGCATTCCTTCCATGCCGTTGAATGGCCGTTCCTTCTTTTCTGTTTTCACTGTTTTCTGATTTTCATTGTTTTCACTAGCGTAAATGTTTACCCTTTTTGATTTTGTCACTTTGCAGATGGCGTAGGTGTGTGCCTTTGAATGTGCACGTTTCTTCTGCTTTGTCTTTTCTGTTTCTTTTTGTATGCGTATATGTTTTGCCTTTGAACGTGCACACGTTGCTGCTGCTCTGTCTCTCTTTTTGCTCTACTGGGCCTTGTGCACTTCTCAAGCTACCATTGTCGCTTTTCACTTGAGGCCCATTTTCTGTATTTTGCTGGAATAGACATTTATCCATTCATTCAATACCATAAAACGCATGTGCTTCACAATGCACACTGCACTTAGCAGATGTCTGTCACATGATATGGCCGTCATTGTATAGCTTTAACATGATTTATTCGTTCTAGCTAAATGAATCCAAGCTAATGATGTTAATGTACCTTGATATGCTATTTCACTGTTCCTTGATGCATATGTATGAAGGTACAGTGCTTATGTACCTTAATATGCTATTTCAGGAGACGGGCAGAGTGCGCAATGCAAAATTGTTGCCGAAAAGTCTTTTCACTTCCTGATTATCTATGCTTCGGTGGGTTCTCACAGTTGCATGGCGGGAGAAAGATGTCCAAGGTAGTTGACTGCATCCAAGGTAGATGCTGCAAAATGAGAGCGCACGGTCTTGTCACATGTCAATGTGCGCAAATTGGCACGATGATGAAGGATTAAAACAAACAAATGAAGTTGGAAAAAAGAATAAATCGAAAACAAAGTTGTCCTTTATGCACATTCCTTCATGTGACAATGTGATAACCGTGGCCTTTTGCTCTAATGTATATTCGCTGAAAGCATCATGCCTCATTCATGCTTTATCGCAGGCAAGAAAATTATATCGTGCAAACAACTTTATCAGGGCGCACTCCTGGGTCGATTGACTGGTCGTATGAAGCATGAGTGATATTCACAGAAGTTCCAAAACATGCATCACACATCATTGCTATCTGAGTTGAACGACTTAAATGCGAAGAATTTGTTAAACACTTCTACGACTTTGAACGGATCTATCTACCTATCTATCTAGCCGCCTACGACTCATAGCTCGTGTGGGTGTTTCGTTAATTGGATGTATGCCAAAATTCGTGTGGCATGACACGACTGCATGAAGAACATGAATGATGGGTCTTAACTTGAAAATCATGCTATGCATTTCATTAACCACATGATTTACACGTCACTCCCTTGGTTCTCTTGCGACTGTTTCGTTAACTTGATGTTTACCAAAATAGGTATGGCGTCACAAGAGTGTATGACACACATAAACGACAGTTTCTAACGTGCAAATCATGACACGCTTGTCATGTATGGCGTTATTTTGACAATATAGTTTCGGGGGCGCTAGTGACCGTTTCGCCTGCGTCATATACACCAAAATTGGTATTGTGCAGTGTGACTGTACGTCCAACATAAATGACAGCTGGCAACATGAAAATAATGACATGCATGTCATGTACACACTCCACGCTCATGGTGCGCTCGCGGCCGGTTCTCTAGCTTGACGTACACCTAAATTGATATAGCGTGACGTGATTGTACGACGAACATAAATGACATATAGTAACATGAAAATAACGACATGTATGTCATTCACGGCATGGAGCCTGGTGCACTCGCGTCCGGTTCTCTAACTTGATATTGTTACGTGAGTTACGTGAGTGACGAGTCGCTTTTACAAGTCGCTATTCACAAGATGTATTTGCAAGAGCGGCTGTAGCGCTGACCAGTCCGGCTCCGAGCTCGAGCAGCTAGCGACCTTCGTCCTCTTCGTCGGGCGCACACGCGCGTCGACAATATGAATTCCGGCAGCCTACATGTAGCATAACCCCCGGCGGCAAAGGCGCCGTCTCGGCGCATCTAGACGTCAACGTCATTGGGCGAGTGGGTACTGCTTCAGGCGTGCGACGTGTACGATGTCGCTGGCATGCGGGGTGGATTGAAGACGACGGGGCAGCAGGAGCGATTTCATAGGTGACGGAGTCACCGCACGAAGCACTCGGTATGGCCCTGTGTACCGAGAGAGCAGTTTGTCGGACAGGCCACGTGCCGGGTCGGAGACCACAGCAGAACCAAAGAACCGGGCGAAAAAGTGTACGTCGCGGTGTCGTTGATCATACCGAGGGCGTTGGTTCTCTTGGGATGTCAGAAGGCGAGTACGAGCGGCTTCGCGTGCATGAGCGGCCCGGCTGATAGCGTCCAGGGCGTATTCAGTGGTCGGAGCTGCTGGCAACGGAATGACTGTATCGAGGGGCAATGTGGGTTCGCGGCCGAACAGCAGGAAAAATGGGGAGTAACCAGCCGTGTCATGGCGCGAGGAATTGTAGGCAAATGTCACGTACGGTAGAGCAAGGTCCCAGTCGGAGTGGTCTGAGGAAACATACTTTGAAAGCATGTCGGTTAGGGTTCGGTTCAGACGCTCCGTGAGGCCATTCGTTTGCGGATGGTACGACGTAGTGAGCTTATGCCGCGTTTCACATGAACGCAGGATGTCCGCTATGACTCTCGATAGAAATGTGCGGCCACGGTCCGTGAGCAGCTGGCGTGGAGCACCGTGTTGCAAGATCACGTCGCGCAGAAGGAAATCGGCGACATCTGTGGCGCAGCTTGTAGGAAGAGCTCGTGTGATGGCGTAGCGTGTGGCGTAGTCTGTGGCCACAGCTATCCACCTGTTGCCAGCAGAAGGACAGGGGAAAAGGGCCGAGTAGGTCCAAGCCGACGCGAAAGAAGGGTTCGGACGAAATGTCGAGGGGTTTGAAGGCACCCAGCCGGAAGCGTCGACGGTGTTTTGCGGCGTTGACATTTGTCACACGCCGCGACGTATCGTCTGACGGAGCGTGCGAGACCTGGCCAATAGAAGCGACGGCGGATTCGGTCGTATGTGCGAGACACACCAAGGTGACCGGCAGTTGGAACGTCGTGCAGTTCGTGGAGTACAGCCGAGCGGAGGTGTTTGGGTACAACAAGCAGCAGGGGTGTCCGTCTGGATGAAAGTTGTGGCGGTAAAGTGTACCATTCTGGAGTACGAACGAGCGATGAGATCGGTCCGAAGGTGAGGATTCAAGGCACTCGATGATAGCCCGTAAGGATGCATCACTGCGTTGCTCGTCGGCTATGTGGGTCAGTTGGGAAACGGTGCACACGCAAGCGTCGGTGTCAGGGACGGTGCGCGACTCGCCAACCGGATAGCGAGATAGGCAGTCGGCGTCTTGATGCAGGCGTCCAGACTTGTACGTCACTGCAAAGTGTACTCTTGCAGTCGCAGAGCCCAGCGACCAAGTCGACCTGTGAGATCCCTTAATGATGAAAGCCAGCAGAGCGCGTGGTGGTCGGTGACTACGGAGAAGTGAGTGCCATATAAATATGGACGGAACTTGGAGACCGCCCAGACAAGAGCAAGGCATTCTCGTTCGGTGATCGAATAGTTGCGCTCCGCAGGTGTAAGGAGGCGACTAGCGTAGGCGATAACGCGGTCGTGTCCCTGCTGACGTTGGGCGAGGACGGCTCCGATCCCGTGACCACTGGCATCAGTTCGGACCTCAGTCGGGGCGGATGGGTCAAAGTGGGCCAATATAGGTGGCGTCGTCAAAATTGTGATGAGGTGAGAGAAGGCGGCAGCTTGAGTGGACCCCCACGAAATGGGACGTCTTTCTTAGAAGATCAGTAAGTGGTCGAGCGATTGCTGCAAAGTCTTCACGAACCGCCGGAAATAGGAACAGAGTCCCACAAAACTCCGAACATCTTTGGCGGATTGGGGTACGGAAAACTGGTGACGGCACGAATTTTCTCAGGGTCCGGCCGCACACCAGAAGCATCGACGAGGTTGCCCAACACTGTAATCTGTTGGCGGCCGAAGTGACACTTCGACGAGTTCAACTGGAGGCCAGCATTGCGGAAGACGTCGAGAATAGCCGACAGACGCTCAAGGTGGGTCTCAAATGTAGGTGAAAAATACGAGGACGTCGTCTAGGTAACAAAGGCATGTTGACCATTTGAACCCTTGTAGCAGAGTGTCCATCATGCGCTCGAACGTGGCTGGGGCGTTGCATAGACCGAAGGGCATAACCTTGAATTGGTACAGGCCATCGGGAGTGACGAAGGCGGTCCTTTTCTTGGTCTTTCTCGTCCACGGCAATCTGCCAATAACCGGAGCGAAGGTCTATGGATTGAAAAGTAGCGTGCGCCATGGAGACAATCGAGAGCGTCATCAATGCGGGGCAAAGGATACACGTCCTTTTTCGTAATTCGATTAGATGCCGTGTAATCGATGCAGAAAACGCCACGTGTTGTCTTTCTTTTTAACCAGGACCGACGGGTGACGCCCAAGGGCTCGATGAGGGCTCAATAATACCTTTAGCTAACATCTTGTTTACTTCTTCTTGAATAATCTGGCGCTCCGATACGGACACCCGATACGGTCGGACGGTGAATGGGAACAGCATCACCTGTGTTGATACGGTGCTGCACAAGAGAAGTTTGGCCGAGTGGTCGATTGTCAAGGTCGAAGATCTCGCGGTAAGAAGCCAAAAGGCGGATGAGGGCGGCTGATTGCGCTGGGGGGAGGTCTGGGACAATCATGGGGCGTAATGCCATGTCGAGGCTTGTGGCATCGGGTGGGCGACAAGGAAGATTGGAGCATACGTCTGCTGCAAAAGAGGTGACGTGGTCATCGGCTAAGGACTGCAACGTCGCGATTAAGATGCCTTGAGGGAGGACTTGCTTCGTGAAGCCGAAATTTATGACGGGGAGATGTACCCGGTTAGCGGCTATAGTTATGACGCAGTGAGGCACAGTGATGTCACGTGCCAGAAGTACATCAGTAATCGGCGTGACGACGTAGTGCCCATCCAACACGGATGAAGTCGTTGTTAATTCGGCGAATGTTAGGGCTTTAGGCGGTAGGCGGATGAAATCCGTGGTGCAGAGGCTGTGTGGAAGGTCGGGGTGAATATCTGGCTGAAGAGGAAGGTCCAAGCAAGAGTACCAGCGGAACAGTCTATCAGGGCAGAATGGGTCGATAGGAAGTCCATCCCTAGGATGAGGTCATGAGGACAATTATGGAGCACCGTGAATAGGACAGGAACGTAACGGTCGGCGATGCTTATACGAGCTGTACACATTCCAGTGACAGGAACAGTTCCGCCATCGGCGACGCGTACAGCTTTTGTAGTAGCAGGCGTGAGGACTTTTTTCAGTCGGCGGACAAAGACGAGCACTGATTATGGACACGTGAGCTCCAGTATCGACTAGAGCCGTCAAAGAAATACCGTCCCCATGCACATCGATGAGGTTCTTGTTCGTAGGAAGCGTCAACGGAGGATTTGGTTCAGAAGGAGATGATGCAGCACTACCTCCAGGAGCTGCACGATCTAGTTTTCCGTCGGGTACGATGCAAAGTTGGGCGGCGAGGGGTGGCGGCGTGGTTGGGGCGACGGGGAACGACGGCGTTGAGGGACGGTGAACGAGCAGGAGGGCGGCTGTTAGGTGTGTCACAAGTAGGGTCTGTACGGCTGGGCGAATACCGGCGAAGATCTTCATATGGGCGGGAAGGCGAGAAAAATGGGGTCCTATATGGCGGCGTCCAAGTGGCGCGGCAGTAGCGGGAGACATGACCAACGCGGTGGCACCGGAAGCAGATGGGTCTGTCGTCGGGAGTTCGCCGTTCCGCTGGTTGCGAGATCGTGGAGGAACGAATGGGTCACTTCGAGATGCATTCATGGGCATTGGTCGGGACGAGGGGCGAGAGATGGGGCAGGCGACAGGGAACCCGAGGTTGGCGAATTCTTGTCGTACGACCGCCTGAATAACGGAGACCGCGGGGGTTGGTTGTATAGTGGCATGGTCGAATGGAGAGGGCTGGAACGGCGCTGGACTTGCCGCTTCAAGTTCCCGTCGAACGATACGCGTTACACTCTGCTCAAGGGCGGTGTAGCGGCGGAATCGGAGCAGGTGGACGTGGCAGCCGTGTTTGGCAACCGAGAAAATTGAGGGTGCACACGACGGCTTTTGGCCGTTTCGAAACGGCGGCATTCTTGAATGATGCGGTCGATAGTCGAGACGTTGGTGTAGACCAGCAAATGGAAAGCGTCGTCCGCGATGCCTTTCAAAAACGTGACCCACTTTGTCAGCTTCGGGCATTGCCTCGTCCACTTTCCGGCAAAGAGCAGCACTTCTTGTATGTAGGAGACATACGACTCAGTAGGCGACTGTACACGGGTAGCGAGCTCTTGTCGTGCAGCTGCGTGGCGACCGGTCGGGTTCCCAAAGATGTCACGTAGCTTCTCCTTGAACGTCTCCCAGCTGGTGAGCTCGGTCTCATGTGTCTCGTACCAGATGCGCGGGGTTCCGTCCAAGTAGAAGAGAACATTAGCGAGCATCATGGTAGGGTCCCACCGGTGAGTTTGACTGACCCGTTCATACAGGCGAAGCCAGTAGTCGACGTCGAGGCCAGGTTGCGCGGAGAATGTCCCGGGATCGCGGGGGGTGGGGACCGCGGCAAAGGTTGTCGTAGGAGCCGCAGATGGAGATGGGGACGGGTTGTCATTGGAAGCCATGGCGAGAGGCTGGATGACGCGGCCACTGCGGAGCTGCGTGGTGAGGACGGGGAACGTTCCACCTCCACCAAATATGTTACGTGAGTTACGTGAGTGACGAGTCGCTTTTACAAGTCGCTATTCACAAGATGTATTTGCAAGAGCGGCTGTAGCGCTGACCAGTCCGGCTCCGAGCTCGAGCAGCTAGCGACCTTCGTCCTCTTCGTCGGGCGCACACGCGCGTCGACACTATGAATTCCGGTAGCCTACATGTAGCAATATCATACCAAGATTGGTATAGTGTGACGTGACTGTATGACGTACATAAATGACAGCTGGTAACATGGAAACAATGAATGACATGCGTGTAATGTACGGCATGGGTTACATGCCACGCTCATGGTGCGCTGGCGGGCATTTCGCAAGTTTGACATGCCGATTTTACTTTTCTTTTTTTTTGCTTTTCATTGCACTTTTCAAGCGATGCAATGTGCAGAAGGTCATCTACATGTGCATAAGCGATGATAAGGGCTCGCAAAGAGAGAGAACATCAGTATTACTTACCATTTTTGTTCCTGACTGTGCCGAGCACGCAGGGTGCCCATCATCTGCTTGGTAATGCACAGCGGCACGCTCGCTTGAGTCGACAGGCCGTCGCGATTATCGCACTCGCAGCGCAGCATGTCACACTGTCGTCAAACCACGCATATCACATCCAGCGGCGAGAACACAGTGAGGCTGCAGGCACAAAACGCGCGCACACGACCGACACAGCTGATCACTTGAGAAGTGGCGTTCACAAGGCTACAAGGCCTAGCCGGCCTAGCTACGACGATCGCGCCGCCGCGGGAGCGACTCCCTCCTCGCGTTTCTTTCTTTTTTTCTATGTTTTTTTTTTCTTTGCGCGCGCATGCGGCGCGAAGCTTTGTCCCATTTCACTTCGGTAGCGCCTCGTCTGGCTTGTTTTTGACCTGGCGGGGGCGGGCCGCAGTAGGCTGCAGCCCCGCCAAGGCCAAAGGGTTTCCTCGCTTCCTCTCCAGCCGTTCGGAGGGTCGCATATAGGCCTAGTGCGCTGCAGCTTTGAACCGAACAGGCACCGCCACCGGACGGCCGCGGCGGAAAACTTGGGATTGTCGTTTGTTGCTCCCGTGCCCGCAGTCACGGCAGAAACGCATGGCTCCTCGCCGAAAGGACGTAAAAACGTCACAGTAGTCCGGTACTTTTTCGTATTTCTGTGTGCATGGCTGGCACAACAGCTGTAGGAACACCGTTCGGAAGCAACTAGCTTTAAAATTCTGCGGGTTACCTCATAAGTCGGACGAAAATGAAAGACAACTCTACCGCATCTGTGCGGGGCTGCGTAAGCAACGCCTCGAATTCCGTCCATAAGTCCCCACTCTCGTGCGTTTTTTTTTCGCCTTTTATTATTTATTTTAAATGTATACACAAGCTTACAAGGTCGCAAAGAAATAGGAAGATAGCAGGCTAACAACGGCCACCTAGAGGGGCAATGTGCCTGTCTGCGTCTTCTGCTCTCACGCGTGATTTCTTGCCAGCCAGAGCGGTGAGCAGGGGTAGGCAGTGCGGAATCAGACACAAATTTGCCGCGTCCTCTTCGTTGGGAACGAAAACAGTTCGGTATGGCTCAGCACACGTAGAGCACTGAAAAATCAAAAGCTCACCTCCACTCGTACGTCGTAGTCCACGGTTTTCGACTGCACTCTGCATTTCCCAATAATGTCGGAAGATTCCATCGCGCACATCAATTCTTTTTTCAGACCGCACACTGACAACTCGCGTGCAACCTCGTACCAAGCGACCAAGAACTCCTCTTGAAACGCACGTTATTGCAATTTAAATCCTACGGAAACCGCAGAACAACACACGATCGCCGCTCCTTGTCATCACGTTCACGCGCGGGCTGGCGCTTCGCTAGCAGACGACAACCAGTGACGAGCTGATGGGCGCTTGCACTGCCTTGCAGTCTCACTGTCTGTAAAGTGTGTGTGCGCGTTGTGACTCGTGAGCGTGTTGGTGTGTGTGTGTGGGGGGGGGGGGGTAGTCTACTGTTCCCCGCGTGGTGCCAAGGAGACGGAAAAGAACTTGTTTCGGGCGCAAGCAGCGGGGTTTGTCGGCTTTTTCTTTTCATTTTTTTTTGTTAGGGCTCGCAGTTCGGTTTTCAGTGAAAAGAATGACTGAGAGGGGTCTCTCTTTCTCGAATGGCTTGAGGCGAATAGGGGACGAAGTTTTGTGGAATGCTTTTTTTAACAAGAGTCGCTGCTGGCTGGTTTTTCGGCTAGCTTTAAACGACTGTAGTTTGAGAGGTTTTTCAGACAGAAAGAAGAACATAAATACACATAAGTTAGCACAGCGTATTTGCACACGCAGACAGAAAAAAAAAAGAACTACGGTGGCTGTTCTTGGAAAACAGCGGCCGCCGCAACCATAGCCGCCGCCTTGAAACATGCAGACGGGCCCGTAGGCGACAATCCTAACAGTGCGCCGCTAGCCCGATAGAGGGCGAGAGCAGTAGCGCCACCCTACCAGCTCACGAGGTCTATATCCCTTTCTCTGGGCTATCTGTGCAAAGGATTTTCAGTGCGCTGAAGCATGCCGCCTCTTTCTTTTACTTCTTTCCCCCGCACAGCTGCATACATGCCCGCCAGCACTGAAGGCGTTATAAAAATAGAGAAAACATGCCAGAGCAAATGAGATGGGAGTTTTTTGTTCTTAGAACTCCATTCGACGAATGGCCTCAGATAGTGAATCTCCCTCCTTCCTTCCACATAATTTCTTAACGATGTAAAATTGAGGACGCAGAACTTTATTACACCCACCTCATTACACCCTAAGGGAGTACTGTCCAGATCAAGGTAGTATTAAGGAGGATTGTAGTCTTTAAAACGCCCAATTCGGCTAGTTTGCGTTTGCAGTGTAGGACTTCAGAAAAGAGCAAACGATAAATTGAGCCAGCGGCGCAACTATTTAGGCGTGTACATATAAGGTGTCAAATCAGGTCTTCAGGGCTCAGTGGATGTGAAATGAGAAAAGTTGCTTCTTTATTCCTGCTACTCACTAGAGAACAGTAGATCTGAACCAACGTCTTGTTCGGCAGTGTAGAAATGCTTGAAACAACTTCGGAACTTCGTTATGAAAACGGCGCTTACCCGCCTCGATGTCACCCATGACTTCGGTCACGCGTCTTCACCTCTTTGGCTCCCAGATCCGCAGAAATGCCACAGTGGTGTTGTCGATCGCAGTGGGGATCATTGAAGGAATACGCCCCCAAGAATTAGCAGTTTTGGGTTCATTTCCGAATTGACAGAGGAAATTTTGTGTGATGGTGTCAGTTGACACCACCAGGGCCGAAAGGGTCAAAGCTTGTTGTAATAGGTTCAAGCATACTTTACAATGTCCGTATATTCGATGTCGTCTGCCGCGCTCCAGTGTCGCGAGAAAACCGCATATGAAATGTCTAGCGCTCCCAGGGGCCCTACATACATTGACGTATCTCGCTCCGTGCGCATTAAATGTGCGATGGGCGCGTTCTACGAGATACTGCTGATGTGAGGTAAAGTTAATATCGGCTAAACCGGCCGATGTATCAATGACCGCTTAGAACAAGCCCTTTCGATAAAGAACGGAACAGGGTCATATTGGCCGCTAAAATGGGAGTTTATTGGATAGATCCGAATCGCCAGAAATTTTACCGGCGAGTGTTTATGTGATTTTTTTTTAGTGTTTACCCTAAACCACGGAGCGTTAGTTATCGCGCAATGGACTAGCCTTTCTGCAAATTGCGGATCTCGTGTATTTCGTACGTCACGCTCCGTACGCATAATACGGCTTTCGGCATAATAATACAGGAACCAAGTATTCACAGATATGAAGAGGGCGAAATATCCACAGGGGGCCGCAGGTTATTTCACTGGACCTAAAACAGTGTCGACATTTTCAATTCGCTAAATTCCCGTTGATATTCTCTGATCTACTGGATCATGCGCTGATGCCGCAGTGCATGCACTTCCTGCTATATTTCATCTTGGCTGCTGAAGAAGCATTCGGCTATTGAGCTCTCTCTCTTTGCTTATCCTGCTTTGTGTGGTGCTGCGCGCTGAACTTCTCATATAGCCTATTTTAGCTTTGTGAAAATGTTATCCCACATTCGCAAACTCAAATAAGAAATCAGAGGCTTTCTTCAACTTATAGCAAGTAGCCTTCCTTCACTTCAGCTATCGTGTGCGCAG
Organism: Rhipicephalus sanguineus; assembly: GCF_013339695.2. Classification (NCBI taxonomy): domain Eukaryota; kingdom Metazoa; phylum Arthropoda; class Arachnida; order Ixodida; family Ixodidae; genus Rhipicephalus; species Rhipicephalus sanguineus. The sequence goes on from NC_051178.1 coordinate 94,898,193, forward strand.
CAAGGGTGTTTTTCTCTTGCTGCTTTCATTTGAGAAAAATAAAAAACTGTCCTGTGAAGAGACTTCTAGTTTACTTTACACAGCAGCGGCATCGCAAGCAGAATATTGAAAGTTGTAATGTTTAGTGTTTTTCTTTGAGCAACGAGCTTTGCAATCCAGCATGAACTCACCTTAGAAACCCTGCATCCAATTCAATGCTTATTTGCAGTACTTTCTATGAAACATCAATCTGTGCACTAATGATCGTGGCCATGTCAGGCGAACTATAGCGTGCAGTGCCAGAATACCTTGCTGTGAACCGGCTTTAATAAGTATTACAGAAGACCGGCCAAGTTGCACCGTGAAAGATGCACGATTACTTATAAAAGGTCGACACGTGTCTCATTTCAATGGTATATTATTGCTCAGGTTACATTTTGCTTACATCGTATTTCTGCTTTCCACTCCATATCGAAATCAATAGCGGCACTTCTGTCGATACGCTTTCAGCGACTTGCATACGCGCTCACACAGAATGTCAAACTGCGTTAAATTGTATCCTCCTAAACCAAGTGCACTTACGCTGCGCATTCAACCAGCATGCAAGAGAAATTCAGCGTTGATTCGTACTATACACTGGTGAGTGAACGGTGCATTAGCCTTAAATGTATCACAGAAAATTACTTCAGGCCGTATTTTCTTTCAGAATGAAGTGCCCACATTTTAATTCACTGTAGTTACTTAGTCGCATCATTACTTTTTTTCTTACCACATCAATGCATTAAATGCATGACAGGAATTCAATTTTAATTTTTTTTAAGTCATCGAACAACACTCCTGTTGAAGGACTGCAACATGTGCTGTGTATCGATAGGTGCTACGATAAGAATAAAGGTTTTCCATGAAAAGCCTATGCCCTCACGTGGGAACGGCAAACCACTCGGACATCGCACAGCCATTATGGCTACCCGCCGGACTGTATGCTATGCGCAACAATCCATTATAACGCAGCAGCCAGATCAGTGCAGACAGCTCAGACGGCGAGAGCACGCTTAACCTAAGTGTGAGACTATGCTGCAGGAGAATGACGGCTGAGAGGGCCCCTGTCGTGAGACAGAAAGAGGAGCGTATACAGCGCGATCCACGGGCGCTAAGAACGTCTGAAGTATTACGAAACTGCCACGGCTTTTCATATATACATTCTTAGTTAGCACTTCGGGGAACCAAAGCCCGGACGGTTATATAGACAAAGTCCACCGATATTGACAGGGCAGCTTCAGTCTGCCGTATATAGTATGCAGTTGTTGCGCAGTAACCGATCTTTCATGACAAGCTTTCACTTATAGTATGCGCTCGAAACTACTCCTTTAGACTACATACCGGACGGCAAGCTTTTATTTTTGCCATCCTTTTCGTGGTCGTCTTGATCGCTGTAGAAAACAAGCTTTTTCATGGAGAAGAGTGAGCGAAATCCTCGCAACGAATTCTTCCAGGTCAGCGCGGCTTCTTTTTCTCTCCGTGCCCTCTCAGCTGCGCAAGTGAATTCATTTGCGCCATTGCATTCCCCAAATTTAATTTATCCGTAAGTGAAATTGCGGTGTCATTATGATACTGATGCATACTGCAAATTATCGAATTGTTCTTGTACGCTCGGGGCCGGTACGCATGGCCTTCGAAATCACCCCCCGGAGAAAGGACGATCACGGAGGCGACATGCCAGCCATGAAGTATCTTGCAATACTTACTAGAAGTCGTTCCCGCGCTATGTTGCCAAGAGGCGCCCCAAGCTTGGTGGCGGGCAAATAAATGTTTAAACAAACAGTAATTAGTAATTGCACCTTATAAGACGCACCAGAATTTACCAGATAAAAAAAAACATATTAAAACTTAGGAGGTATTTATTGGGTGCTGAGGCTTGCAGGACCCGCGTGAACCAGGCTCAGGTTTGGAGTACTTTTTCGGCGCTGCCTAATTCACAAACTCTATCTTAAGCATAGAATACCTTGTAAGTTCGAGTGCAGTAAAGGACATAATCCTTTAAGCAATATGTGCATCTCTTCATTCCTTTGCATGTACGCTTGCTGAATCGGAGCCTTTATCAGATTAGTAGCGTTTTCTACCCACAATATTTGTAATGACAAATTATATGAGAAAGCAGACACATAAGAAAAGATATAGCTTCTTAGGCAGTACTTGGAAGTATTGCTCGCAACTTGGAATATGCCTTGCTTCTGCGGTCACCCGTTTCATTAACCCATATTTAATTACACGATGTTTGTGGATTCCCACAGTACTGGTGTAGACCTTGCCTGTTTAACCTAATACAATCTGAACAATAAAGCTTACGCTCATGAATGATGACGGTATGTCCTCTTCAGCACAAACCCATGCTTTAAGCACAACTGACGCCGCAAATGTACATATTAGAAGGTTCCGGCGAATTGTAATCTTGGACATACAAATACTGAATGCAGTGGTGTAATTTCAAAGAGAACACGCGCACAAGAAAAGAAACGCTGTTTGAAATTTGCTACATAATTTCCCTTCCTTTTCTGTTCTTTAGAAGTGCTAATAAAAGGTTTGGTATGTTTTAGAGAATTTTATAACCTTACCAATTCAACAGCAAGAGGTAATCGCGTTGTTCACACGAAAGCGACAAAATGCGAACGACGTACAACATTAAATTCATTGCCTCGAGAGCTGGTTATATCACACTCGTTTGCCAGCATCACGTTTACCTACTTTACATGCTGTTCTTAAACAGCGGCTTCTGAAGAATTAGTTAGAAAGGCTTGCAGCTATACTGAACAGCTCACCCACATGGAAAGCGTATCCACGTAGTAGCCCAAGTTGCATTGTGCTTCTAGGCCTATGAACGTTAACGCGAGAACATAGGATTGTGGCTGCCGTTAGCTTCGATACCGCTCCGTTGCAGAATAAATCGAAGCGATAATGAAATTCGCCGCGCTAGCCGACAATGTTGCGTTTGCCGCTGACAGGATATCTGATTGCCAATTCCTATAGCCAATAGACTATGCCACGGACCGGCGGTGAATGCAGTGATGCAGTGTTTGTGTGACAGGACGCGGCAAATTAGACCAAATGTTGCGAATTTCTATACGCCCGCTTTGACGTAAGACTGGCGCCCGCATGTGTCCACTCGCGGAGCGGGTGTCAGTCGCAGTGCAGTGGCGCTCTCTTGCAAGCCCCCTTGTAATTCTCGTAGCATCTTGTCCTGCTGGACAAAAAGGAAGAAAGAAACAGTAAGAAACCAGCGAGTGATTAGACAGACCCATTCACACGTGGCGCCTTAGTGGTGAGAGAAACAGCACTCACTATATTATCTAACCACGGCTGCCTTAATAGCCGTTCCACTCTACTTTACAATCGCACGTAGACAACAGCCATTGAACGGACGACAGTGAAGGCCGCAGCCACAGTCACTTATGAAGGGCCACTGTTCCGAAACGCCGGATTGTCTGAGAGTTAGCGCGCCACGCGCGACTACCTCACGCCGGCCGGAGTCGTCGAACGAGACAGCGGAAAATTAAGGCCTAATGACTACTATTCAGCGGTGGCCACCACGGAGAGGAGAAAATGGAAGCGTGCCGTGAAAGCGAACGTGGCTGACTGAGTTTCGCGTAAGTACACTGAAGCCCTGCGGGATAGGCAGTGTCGGACCTCAACGCAGGGAGATGTAAAGGGAGTTTCGGTCTAGTCAGTGCTCACTGGACTGCCCCTCTGTTTCGGCTTGCCGGCGGTGCTTCCCTCTATCTACTGTATAACCCTCCGCTCCGCTAACTGGGGAACGAAGACTGCGCTGCCAGTGCTTGTGCACCTTGTTGAGCTCAGCCAAGCGGCACGCCGCAGCGCGCCTACATCCACTGTGCAAATTAATGTATGCTTCTCTGAACCCGCGTGTGCGATGGTTTGGTTCTGGCGCGTTCGTTAAACAAACACCGCATCCGCGGTCAGCAGGCTAGCTTCTTAGCCGCAGCAGAGCGAGCCAGACTCTAGGTTTTTGTACATAGGAGTCTGTGCCCTAAATTTCTTCTTGTTTTTCAGAGGAAACTTGTACTAGGAGGACAGCGTCTAGTCGCTGTGAACCGCCACTGCCCGCACAGACACGCAAGTGCAGTGATCTTTTTCTGTCAAGAGGTCATGTCCCGGTGGTCTGAAAAAACTGTTAGCTTGCTCAATCTCGTCGTATTGCCTGTTGTGTTAGCGCAACGTTTTACACGCCAGTACCTTTCCGCATTCGCTAGCAAGGCGTAACAGCACCATTATTTCCGAGTATAAGTCTTAAAACTGCTGCTCACTCAGTACCTATTTGAGATTGCACTTTCACGTCGCGAATATTGAGAGAGCTCGTGTTTGGAAACAATTACGCTTGGTATTAGGTGCTCGGATAGTGTCAGATTATGTAGCAGCATTAGGAAGGAAAGGTGTTTGTTTCACAAAAGACCTTATAAGCCCGAGCCATGTATGTAGTGTCAGTCATTCCTGAAGCACAAGATATTAAATTAGTTTATCTGAGGTGTCCGCTAAACCTAACCTTTACACTGTCTGCATAACTATATCATCTAGGAAGATTATATCTTTGAAAAAGTTCATTTCATTATTATTCGTATACACCCGAAGAAAAAAATGATTTCAACTAGTATGACTTTTGCACTGTCCTTATAATAGATATCTTCGACAGCAGGAAAAAAATTGCAGCTTGTGATGTACTCCCTATTAGATAAACCAGTGTTACCTGGTACCAGCGTCCTGTGCGATGCCTGATTATGGGCCCAGTGTCACACTGTATAATGGAGCGGCGTTTATACTGGGTGGCGTTGGGTACTCCTGTGAAAAACTGCTGTACAGCGCTAAAACGGCTGTGAATACCTGCCATACATAAATATATTAGTAAAGAAAGTGATATGGAAAGCAATAATTCAATAAAAAAAAGTCACAGTTTCGCCGCAACGGCGAAGCAATGAATGCGGTAGAAATAAATTGGAATGTAACGCGAAGAACGCATACACGACGAGCGCAAACTAATGCGTCACAGCTCGACAGTTGAAACGCACTGTTCAAACATAAAGCAGGACGCACGAAACGAACGAACAGGTACACACAGGACGAGTGCGAACAAAGTGTCACAGTTGTTACGTATTTCTGTTCGAACAGCGCGCTCCTTTCGCAAACGCGGCCGCTGCAGCGAGCGAAGTGACCTTCGTTTCCCCCCGCTCCCCCCGACCGGCCGCCCCTTCTTTCTTCGAGATAAGCGCACGAAAGCGACCACGTCCTTTAGGGCGAAGAGCAACGGCGTTCGCAAGAGCGGGGCGACGATCTTTAAAGCGCGCGACGCGCGCACATCGCGCCATCTATGTGGTGACTAAGAAAGCATGCTGAAGTAAATGGTGTATATAAATAGCTTGCCGTTAGCAGGCCGGAAGACGGCACTGTTCGTGGCCTGACCGTCTAACGCCGCGCGCTGCGAAGGAAAGGTGTGTATATATATATATATATATATATATATATATATATATATATATATATATATATATATATATATATATATATATATATATATATATATATATATATATATATATATATATATATATGTGCGTGTGTGTGTATATATATATATATATATATATATATATGTGTGTGTGTGTGTGTGTACATATACGGTGCATGGGCTACGGGGACGGCAAAAATCAGCCGAGACTGTCCATATATTTGCTATCGCAATAAAAAACAGCCACACGGAAAGAAAAAGAAAAGCCTCCGCCACCAACCATGCAAACTGGCGACATTTTGATCCACAATCTAGCGCTTCACCATTGTGCCACGACAAAGCATGTTCAACTAGCCGTAAAAGGACCAGTCAGTAAAGTAACACACCGTTTCGTTTCCTATTTTGATGTCCCATACCGAAGGAAGACGCAATTTCCTTCCGAAATAAAGCTTGCTTCTTCATTGGACACAAACAAACGGCTTCCGATAACTCATGACGTGCCGATAATGGCAGGAGTGCTAAGTTTCTTTTATAATTCACAGCTTAACTCCGAAAGATATCAAATGAACCGAGGAGCAGGGTACAGTTTGCTGGCTGTCACTGCCGATTTTTTTAATAGCCGTTTCTCGCTCTAGCTACTGGACAACATGTACACAAATTTTATGATGACTCAATAGATATACGCGCGCGCTCATGAGTTAATATTGAGTAGTTTCCTCGCGCAAGCGACGAAATGGAAGTAGTGCGCGCGGGCGTGCCTGTATACTTTTTGCAGTCCCATCAATACCTACAACTATAAAACCGTTGGACAAAAACAAAACAAAAAAACAAATACAATGAGATGAAAAATTATGCCATTGTGTTACTTCACTAAGGCGAACCTATTGACAAGTATGTGTCCTTACATGCGAGTCGGTGAAGTACCTGCGAGTGCGGCCGGCAGCTTTCGATGACGGCCTGTGTGCGTTGCTGAAAGAGCGTCGCATCGATGATCATCGATGCCTGTGCGGACACCTTACACAATAAAAAATGGTCCATATGGTTTAACCGATGTCGAAACTGTACTGCACAGTCATTCTCACACGACGGAATTGCGTGTACTTAAACCAAGAATAGCATGTAGACGGACTCTGCCGGTATACTCTAGGCCTAACGCTCACTGGATGTCGCACTGGGTAGGACCCAGGGCTTAAAGTCAAGGGGGGGGGGGGGGGGGGGGCTCGGGGGGGCCCGGCCTCCCTTCTATTTCTTAAAGATGGGCTGTATGTATGTGTGTGCGTATGTATATAGGTCGCCGCCCTCTGAGGCCCCTCCCCCCGCTCCACTGAAGGGCGACTGTAAGCCCTCGTAGGACCGATCTGGGCGCAGGTGAGTTGCGGTGGTTGAAGGCTCTGCATTTCAGCTTCGGAGCCTTTCTATCTGTTGGCTAACGTGTAGCCGAAGCAAGTGGCAGTGCAAGAACAGCCCGACATGCGCTTCTGGTGTGGCGATATCGAAATACGGCTGTTTTTCTGGCCTCCGTTGGGAGAGCTTGCGAAGCTCAGAGCTCAATTACTTCTCGCCAACTGTGCGGCTATGTAACGATTTTCTGTGTCTGTTCTGACCAATGCCTCCAGAAGTACGCACACTGCAATATGGAATCACTACAAAAACACACCAAGGATGTGAAAGTGATCTACGTGCGGGTCACGAAGAAACTGCGCATGCGTTGCTGCTACGTGCTCCACAAGAAATAATGACGTGATTCTGACTGCAAGAATAAAAGAAAGCGTGCTAAAAAGCAAAATGATCAGCGTTAACTGCTTTGAGTTATTAACGTATTTTTCTCCTCATTCGATAGGGAAACATTAAAAATGACAGCGATTTCACATGTCAGATACATCAAGAAAAAAGTATCGTCTTTCTCTGCCAAACTAGAAATTGTGACACATGTTCGGGACCTGTTAGGATATCATCTATCAGTACCATTGAATCAAACAATCGATATTCTCCGATACCAAAACATTCTGCCGTGCACAATACTGAAAGCAGCGCGCGACACTGGCAGAAGCAGTACAGGCTCCACTATGCGCCAGCGCACTGCAGTGAGAATTCCAGAGTTTCCAGCGCTTCCCAGTGAGCCCCAGCGTCAGAGCTGCTGAGCCAGTGCCCATACCAGTGCGACCCAGCTCTTTCCGAGTGCATTGACCGAAGTACTAGTGAATCGGGGCGTTTACCAGTGTTCTCAGTGCGATCCAGTGCCAAAAAACGTGGGGGGGGGGGGGGGGGAGTTACTGGAACAGCGCTGCTTTTTGCAATGGGGATCACATCACATCGCCACTTGGCCGGCGGTGTGCCTGTCCTAGAGGCACTGAAAAACCATGTGATGGGCAGAAAGCTTCTAATGCCTCCGATCCCGGAGGCTGAGCAAAACGACGTTGGATGCAGAAAGCTTTAAAGGGGAGGGGAGGGGTCGCTGCAATGGACCGAGAAGAACAAGTAGAAGGTGGCTTTCACCTTCGAGATGTCCCAGGAAAATACGTAAGGAACCCTGTGAATTTCTTCACTGATTATTCACAATTGCATTTGTCAGTCTCTGTTATTGAACGAGAACTAATTAAATATGGTATAAACGTTCAGCCTAAAATATCTTGACAGAGAACGATGCACAACGGTTATGTATAAGTACAAAAAACGTTTGTGCTAATGCAAGCAGACAATACATCAAAGAGCTTAGCACTCGATCGTGCACGTGCATTTCTTAATGCGATTTCGCGTACATAACACTGCGTGTCCGGTTCATGTGGGAATTGAATGGTGCACGGAACTCGTTCAACACATATGAACACCATCATCTTATGTAAGGAGCGAAACAGACACGAACATGAAAATGAATAACAAATGATAAATGCATGACAAACAATTGCAGTAGACACACACAGAATGCATAGAAAATATAGACATAATTCTAAGGCCTCCTAAAGCCTCTGTTAAAAAAGCTAACCTGGGCCCCATTGTCACAAAATACTGCGTTTTACTTCTTTGTAAGGAGAGAAATCTAGGCGACCCTGGTGCACCGACTCATAACAGCGTAGGCGGTCGCCCTGGCGGCGAGCACTGAGTAACAAAAATATTTAGGATTTCGGGCGCTACTGATGAATATGTTACTAGACACGCGACAAGCGCAAGGGAAATATCAGTGACGAATCACAGGTTTTGCTCATCTCACCAAATGAGCGCCACTAATATACACATTTCTGTGTACGATATTTTCCCCCACGAGCTTTCCTTATAGGCACTTTACTGGTGCTTTAGTTTGTACGTCGTGTGTTCTTAATTTCGAGGCTGTTTATTTAGCGTGTAGTTGAATTTGGCATTTCGGTGCCTGTATGCGCCTCGGATAGTGGCGGCACTCGTAATTAAAGAACGAACATTGTCCGCTAAAATCAATAGGTTGCGCTGACAATTAAAGGTAAAAAAAAAACCTAGGAGTGCGAAGCTTTGCAGCACATGCCAATACAGAGGCCCAGTGTCGCAGCTACGACAGTCTCTTTGCTGCCGCCTTTCATTGGCTAATACGAATTGAAGAGGTCCTTTGCCGTGCGCAGCCGTTCCTGTTCGCCAAACAAGCTTTATGTGACGACGGCGCCCGTATGTAGACTAATCGCATCCGGATACTCAATCTCGGGCTGTTTTCGTGCGTCAACGGCAATGTGCCGGCTCTCCTCTTCTGATCGCTCCTGCATCGCCACCTCTCCCCAGAGGTTCCACGTGCAGAGCGCAGTTTAGGGCACAGGCGCGAAGGGTAATGAAATTTCCGGCGATCGCTGAGCGCCCACGCGGGTCTTGCGCCCGTAGATGTGGGCAGGTGTTATTGATCTCCACCTCATTCCCCCTTGCACGATGAACAATCCCGCTTCGGCCGAGTCGCACCGATGCATGCACCGCAGATGCCGTTATCGGATAAATGTATTCGTTGGTTTGCGTATGGTATCGTCATTGAGTGCCGCAGCATTATTAGATGGTGCTTGCTGAACGAAACACTGCCGATCCATTCGGGGAAACGCCAGCTTGCACATTACCGCGTCCCTCTTCTATCTATCTATCTATCTATCTATCTATCTATCTATCTATCTATCTATCTATCTATCTATCTATCTATCTATCTATCTATCTATCTATCTATCTATCTATCTATCTATCTATCTATCTATCTATCTATCTATCTATCTATCTATCTATCTATCTATCTATCTATCTATCTATTGTTGGCGTTTAAAGATTTCCCGTGGAATACAGATAAATCCATTTGACTGCGCACATGCGCTACCGTACCGTAGCGCTCTCAAACGTGATTTCCGCGAAACAGCCGACGCGTGACTCGTGCCGAAATTGTCGACCGCAGCTCTAGGTAGCGGCTTCACGGTGCTTCAGCAATTCTGACCGCCGCACACAGCAAGAAAGCGCCGTGGATTGACGATCCGTGCGCCGGTTGGTTCGCTGAAAGCACGGTTAAGAGCGCTCAGTACGCTAGCGCATGAGCGCAGTCACGTGGTTCTACACCCTTTGTCAGAAAAGTTGGAGGACATTTTTTTTATTTCTCAGTTTGCAATACTTAAAGGGACACTAAAGATCAAAACGATTTTTCTCGCATTAGTAAAGTAGTCTTTTACGATACCAAAAACACCACGCTTGCTGCGAGAAGAGCTTAATAAGCGAGAAAACGCGCAAAAAGAAAATACAGGTGGCGACGCCACCTTGGAATTCCCGCACCATTTGCCGTGACGTCACATATTTTTGACGGCGCCTGCTTGGGCCTACGTAGTTCCTAATCGGTTAAATCGAACTACATTGTCCTCTGAGGGGGCCAGAGACTTGACATAACGAGTTTGTGGAAATTTCATCGAGCCAGTGGCGCCAAAATACGTTAAATGCTCTGTGAAACATTTTACGTCACGAATTACAAAGTTCGGCGCGAAATTTAAAAATGAAACTTTGAACTTGGTTTTCTCCTCTAATAATAAACCTATGGTGGTGAAATAAACTACACAAGAGTTCTCCGAGCACACTTTATCAATCTAAACCAATTCATTGTTTCTCTTTAGTGTCTCTTTAAGACGAACATTTTTTTTTACGTTACCTTGAATGTGTTCTTACTTGGCATGTTACCTTGCATGTGTTCTTACTGTCGCGCGAACTCACTACCTGGAAGAGCTGTGCACGTTATTCGGGTTGTCGTCGTTCTAGTTAAGGTGATTCATAAATGCTTATTGTGAACAAAGAGTGAACATTAGGTTCTGCGTTAAGCTCGGGAAAACCCCTCGTGAAACGTGGAACTTGAATAAGCGACCATACGCAGAGCGAAGCACTTCAAGAAGCCTTGTTTTCAAGTGGCACAAGAGATTTCGTGAAGGCAGAGATTCTGTGCAAGAAGTCCCAGAGCACCCATCATCTCAGTTACGGATTTCTCGCTTGCTTTCGAGGCCTCCAGAACCTTTTTCAAATGTGCGCCCCAGGGGACTACTTTGATAGCAGCAAGAATCATTGCTCGGTAAGATCGATTTCCGATTTTGTCCTGGAATTCTTCTGAAAAATGTTCTACGTCATATTTCGTGGGAGCTCTTTAAACATGACAAAAAAATCAGCCTGTACATTGCCACAAAAATGTGGAACGATCGTTTTGGATTGCCCTCTGCAACGTAACGAAACGCCCTTGGTCGAAAAGTGAATATTATAAATTTTGCATAATTGATCTTAGTTAATAATTACTGTTCGTGTTTTACGTCCCAAAACCACGAAATGATCATGAAAGGCACCGTAGTTGAAGGGTCCAGAAATTTCGACGACCTGGGTTTCTTTAACGTGCACATACATCTAATCACACGGGCCTCTAGTATTTCGCCTTCATCGAAATTGGTCGTAGGTAATTAATCAATTAAGCACAATACAAAAACTATCAAACGAGCGTCAGATTACCGCGAACTATATATCATTGGCTTCGTTCAATTGCAGTTGACTACTTTTTCTTAAATATTTCGTTCCAGTTAGTTGAATAAGACGTTTGACGCCTAAGGTGTTTGCATCGCGTAGTTTCGTGTCCTCTCAATAGTACCAACCATGACATGCATATATAGGTAAGTTCAGAGGTAGCCCTACTTTTGCAGATGCACCAGCTTCCCAAGCAATTGCGGAATGGGCGATGCATGTGCAAGAAGCGCTCAGATCAGGTAGACAGACCTTTCTCACCCATGGTCTTTCTCCGTTATCGGTATTTTTTTCTTTTCATCAGTCTGTCTTCAATTTAAACATGCACAAAACCCTCTTCTACCGCAGCATAAGATCGCCCAATCTGCATACGTAGAAGGAAATAGTGAACTATATGATTTATTCACCCGTGATCACTGAACGGAAGCTGGGACATTGTGCGGAGACGGCATATCTTTGGTCTGGTATGGTGATTTCAACGAGATGTTTTTTTCATGGCAGAATTTTTTCAGTGCTGCTAAGCTCACATATGCAAAAGAGCACAAAACACACGAAGCCCTTCCCGATTTCAGCGCACGTATTGTGGTGTTCTTATTGTAAATACAACGTCACTTTGGTTTGGAAAAACTTCTCAAATTTTAGACGTTTATGAGAGATTTCGGTTGCATAAATAACTGGAATGGAAATCTAAGGCAGAATTCTTCGAGGTATTCGCAGTTGCTATTTGCCATAGGAAAGCCAGCTTTCCTATTGATATGCCCAGCAACGTAAAAGTTTGGGCCAGTTGTTGGGTCGTGCTTAAACGGACACTAAAGGCAAACAACAATTTATGTCAGAGTGAAAGCTCAATGTATGACAACTTCTAAAACGTCAATCGTATCAACAGAAGTACCCTACTTACCGAGAAATTAAGCTAAATGTATCACACGATGAGCGCCACGAGCGGCACATTTTGGAAATGATCCCGATGACGTGAGAGAGTTCGACTGCAATAAATCACTCGTAATTATACTAGCTGCAATAAAAAAAAATGTAACTTCCGTGCATCAAGAGACGTAATAAAATGCTGCCTGTTCGTTTCTGTTTGATTCATGGAAAAAAGAACCTCTTTGGCGTTGCCATGGGGAACGGTGCGCGTGGTTCAAAGGTTCCGTTTTGGCCGAACTGCGCTTCGCCAAACACCCTGCTTCGCTCAGCCGGTCGCGTCTCAGTGATAGTTTTGGTATCGCGTACTGCCGCGTGTGTTTTGCGCGCTCGTGAAAGTGCCTCTGACAGAAAGTTCGACAAAATGCCGCATGCATGTGATATTGCCGGATGCCCGAATCGTGCACGCAGCCAGTGCATGCCGCCGCGCAGTAAAGGCGGGCAACGTTGGGCACGGCAACAGTGACGTGCGAAATACCGCTTTCAGGCGGGCGATTTGAAGTGCGCTAACGCGATGCGGTCCACTAAAACATGATTTTATTTCAAAACAAGCACTTCATTGGCACAAAACTAGTACTACGAGGTTTCTGGACCGTTATTTCAACAATCAACGTCGACTTAATATTTGCCTTTAGTGTCCCTCTAACTGCGCTTACAGTACAAGGCTGCTCGTTTCTGTTGTTCAGGGGAAATATTTGCGCGGTTAGACTAGCTAAGGTTCCTAATGATGTGTCCAGCATCACCAGTGATTGAAAATGTCTCTTAAGAATAATTTTATTATATCAATTTTTATTCGTGAATAAAGGCCCTGGATTGAAAGTACGTCGTCATAATGTTAGTATGTGAAAGAAACGTATAGTGACTGTGGCCATGCCACAAACATTATAATTTTCTTCTGCCTAATTTTTTTCTCTATCTCTCTCACTTGAAAAGTAGTTACTACTGTCACGCCACTCTGCTTCGCAAAAATAAAAAAAGTATCGAAGTAGAGAGGGAAAGAGAACGAAGGCTGACGATAAATTTCTACGGTGTTTTTCGGCAACACAACATTATGCTTATCATACATGCATGATCAGCCCGTATTTGCTTAATTATTAGCAGGAATCGTGTGTTTCCTTTGTTCTAAATATAGCGCTCTTCCAAAGCTACAAAATTTGCGATGGTACGCCCAGCAGTTGAGTAGGATACAGGTATACGCGATAATTTAAAATGCCGGAGAGTGGTTAGTTTATTTATAGTAGACTTCAGCGTTTCTGGTTTCGTTATCAGTCGGCCACGAGTTTTTAATAACATAAATAATGTAGCATTCCGGTGTTGTACCCGCGCGGGCAGCTTGCTCGCTTATTTTGCTTGCCTATTTTTGCTATATGTCGTTCTATTATTAATATGGTTCCTCTTATATCGCCTAAATTGTTCGGTTACAGGACCGCACTGTTTTCAACTAAAAGCTAAATAAATTGGTGTGCACAAAATACAGCCGCACATTGATTTTCTTGAAACGTTCAGGTCCAAATGAATTGAAAAGACAATTAAGCCAAGGAAATCATGGGGTACTTAATTTGCTGTTTTTGTCTGTCGTGTAACATTAATGACGGAAACTGAAAAGAATTAAAATGAATAAAGACGCACACTTTCATCCGGTAGGATCCGGTTAGAATGTTCGAATTCGAAGGCTATGAGCACTCACGGACCGATTGCCCACTAATACCTCACTCACTCACTCACTCACTCACTCACTCACTCACTCACTCACTCACTCACTCACTCACTCACTCACTCACTCACTCACTCACTCACTCACTCACTCACTCACTCACTCACTCACTCACTCACTCACTCACTCACTCACTCACTCACTCACTCACTCACTCACTCACTCACTCACTCACTCACGTACGCGTGCATGTCCTGCCCATAGGATTGCTGAAGCAAGAGCTGGGGACCCCGCATTAACAGTCGCGGAAAGAAAAACTATGCGAAACGTTGCTGACTCGCCCTTGGCGACAAATGATGGCAGGAAGCATACGCGACACCCCGGGTGTACGAGGTAAACAACCGCAGAAGACAAAGCGACCGTTCGTGCTTCACTGGCGCGCCGACTTTTGTGCTGCCGTGCGGACAGCGTGCCGTGATAGCCAGAGAAAGAGAGCTGATGCATCCAAGGCAAGCTGAAACGAGAAGCCAAATGCACTGATCGAAGTTGGTCAAAGGGCACGTTGGACAACCCTGCTCCCACTGCACCAATCGGGCAGCCCATCCGGGACAACGCGCTTGGCGCCCACTGGACACTAGACCGAAGAAAGCAAAAAGCAAACACGCAAAAAAAAAAACAAGGCTAGTGGCGAACAAGAATTTCCGACCCCATCCGTCTCTTTCTCGCCTCTCTTTTCAACCGTCTCTTTGGTAATGAGCTTGTGTATATCTCCTTGCGTGCCTGGTGTCGCTCCAAGCAAAGAAAATTGAGGCTGTGAGGCTTGGCTGGCGGATGAAACGTGTCTGCTGGCTTTGCCCGTAGCAGTAGAGCGTGGGTTCTCAAACTGGGCTCCGCGGAACCCACGGTTTCCGTGAAGGACAACTTGGGGTTCCGTGAGGGGACAGAGCAAATGCAACCCGCTCCCGTTTACCCCCATTAGCAACTAATTTATTTATTTATAAAAACAAACTTGCATTGCATTTTACAATTAACGAAGCTATCGCACGCCGCGTCCGCACATCGGCTGCCTGCGGGTAGTGAGAGACCTACGTGGTAGCAGCACTAAAGACTCGTCGCCTACTGGGCGCCATGGAACTTGCACAATTTGTGAACCCGTGGTGAGAGAACGCGCGGAGCGCTGGTAATTCATGCTCGTGAGCGTTCTAGTCAGTTCTGATGACATTAACGGGCACCTCGGCGCTTTCTTCGTGGCTCATGGCGCGTCGGCGTTCACGTTGCACACTTTTTCTACACAGTGATTTCCCAGTGCTCCATGTCGGTTTTTTAATCAAAACTCGCAACGAGCGCTTTGATACGCGTAAGAGGCGTCGCTTCGTACTGGCTGTGGGCTACACGAACACTAAGGCTTAGCTCTATGAACAGGTGTCTATCGATCGACGGCCGTTTCGCTGTGCGCCTCGCATGCCTCCATTTTTTTGTTTTGCAAAAACTAAAACGGGCCTCTGTACGTCCGGCGCGTCGTTTGCGCGCACGCGTTGCTTACGCTGCGCCGCGCCTAAAGGATGCAGTGTATGGTCGGTGGGCACATTACGCGGCTCGTGAAGCGGCAAGGGGGGACGCGATCGTGCATGTGCTCCGGCTTTTCATCGACTCATGTTCTCATTTAGCGGGAGATGGTGTAAGTTTTCCTTTTGCAATTCATCGACTTGCTTTCATAAGTATTAAGAGTGGAGCTGGTTAAGCTGTTCTTTCCGCGGGTCGTCTTCTTCATCTTAGCATTCACTATAAATAAAGACAAAGACAGCCTGCTCTTGGCGAAGTGCGTCCGAGAAATCAAGATAGTTATAGTACATTTTTCTGTATCGCCTTGTAATTTGGCGGATAATAAGGCCTCTGGTCAGCACACCCATTGCGGTTGATACAATGGACGTGTAATGTAACCGTTTCTTCAATGCGAATGCCTTGTGAAAAAAATCACCCCATCTCCGCTAATGTGAATCATGACGAGTGGTGAAGCACTGGGTATCGTACCGGTGTGTCGCTGTACGTCACCCGCGCGTTGCCAATGCGAATGTAAATTAATTGACATAATGTGTATATATATATATATATATATATATATATATATATGTATTTATTCGGTTCCTCTTT
Organism: Rhipicephalus sanguineus; assembly: GCF_013339695.2. Taxonomy (NCBI): domain Eukaryota; kingdom Metazoa; phylum Arthropoda; class Arachnida; order Ixodida; family Ixodidae; genus Rhipicephalus; species Rhipicephalus sanguineus. Next base: position 94,914,377 of record NC_051178.1, read on the forward strand.
ATTACTCTTTTATGTTAATCCTCCTGTTATATTTCGTATATCGTCTTGAGTTCTGGATTCCGTTTCCCTTCATTATTACTGCTTTGTGGTCTCTGAAATGAAGAGCCAGTGGCCTATTCATGTTCCTAGGGTGATTGTTGGTTGTTTCCAGTCATATGAAATGCATCGTAGAGCGTATCGAGACATCATATACTGCATAATCCAGTCGCTGTCCATAATGTCTACGTTGAAGTCGCCGACTAGTATAAAGGGCTTGTGCTTGTACTTTGTTCCGCAATGGTAATCGCAACATGCACACATTTTCTTCGCCTTTGAGGAGAAATTGCCGCGGACTTGTGAAGAGACCTCCGACTCAAGCTACCAAAGCATCCGTTCTGGATTTCTCGTTGAAGACAATCTGTCAGGCCCCACACCTTCCACATCTCACTGTGCACATCCTTCAGAATTGTGATATCCAGATTTGTTACTTCGGCAACATAGTGCCTCTAATTATTGTGCCATATCCTTTTTATGTAGATATTTCAGGAGTGTTTCGAGTGCTGCATATGACTTTTATGTGAGACTTCATAATCGTAACCGTAATCGCTATATTGTCACGTGGTCGTGACGTTGACGAAGACGGCAGTCAGCACGTCCGAGATGAAACTGTTTATTTGGCCGAGGAGGAGGAGGAATAAACATTTTATTCAAATGGCAAACTAAGGTTCCCGTGGTTGGAGCCCCTATTCCAGGGCCCCACTGGCCCGAGCGGCTCGCTTGGCCTGGTCCAAGGTTGCCTGCTGGCTTCCCAAGTCCTGCCGGGTGAGTCGCACCTCCCACGACCTATCGAATTCGTTGCGTGTGATGAGTGGCGAGTTGCCCTCTGCTGGTCTTTGTCGGCAATTCCAAGTGATGTGAATGAGTGTTGGTGTGTCGCCACACCAAGGGCAGCGGTCAGCGTATTGGGACGGCCGCATTTTACTGAGTGTGTGTATGTTCGGATATGTGTTTGTCTGTAGGAGTCTCCAGTCCCTGGATTGCCAGCTTGTGAGTTTAGGGTGGGGTGGCGCCATTGTCTGCCGCGCCCGTCTTTGGCTCTCGAGGATATCTCACGGCAGCGTAGGTATGAAGTAATCCGCCCGGGTCGGCATGTCCGCGGCTCGGAAAGTTAATGCTCGAGCCAAGCGGTCCGCCCGTTAGTTTCCACCTACACCTTCGTGAGCGGGGCACCATGTGATGCCGTGGTCTTCTTGGAGGTTGGATTCTAGTATGCGTAGGACGCTCTGGGGAAGGACGCCTCTGAGAAACAGTCGACAAGCTTCTTGTGAATCTGTGATAACGTGCGCAGATTGTCCGTTGCCCTCTGCTGCCCGGATGGCTAGTGCTATGGCCGCCGCTTCTGCTACGGCCGAACTTGTGGCCGGGAAACTGAAAGTCAAACTAGAGCAATACACTGATAGCGGCGAACAGAGCGTCGACTGTCGATCAACTGACAAGCGGTGAAGCGCGTCGGCATTTATACATGTGCCGTGGAATATTCCAGCGTTATCGCTGGTTGTCGCGCAAGTTCTAGAATAAGCTCGAATGTGCGCGTCTTGCACGCAATCTTAACAAAACGATCTCCTACAATCGTGAAGCTTCTCGAACACGCTTCGCGGACAGCCTCGAGCGTTGATAACCGTCCTTGCTGGTCAAACCCAAAAACATCAAAATAAAACAAGAAGTGGGCGTGGCAAGATACACCCATATGTTTCGATTATAGCAACGGTTTTCTATTTACCGCGACAGCGGACAGTGAGAGTCGACGACGGAGCTAGGTCCCAAGGTGCTTCGCCCGTGAAACAAAAGAGAAGCGCAGAACAGACAAATGGAACACAGAGAGATAAACATCTCACAGAGAGAGAGAAAGAGACAGAGAAAGAAGCAGACAGGAACATAGAGAAAATTACATTTTTAATTAAGGCCTTGCTAATTACGACCATGCTAGTGAAGCATGCGCTAACTAGGACCATGCTAATTAAGACATTGCTAATAATCTGGGCTGACACCTGGAACTGCGACGACATATTCCGTGGCATAAAATAAAGCTTTACAACCATAAAGTAGAGTATGTCTGCCAGATGCCTGTACCAAACACATGTAGTGACGCATGTAGCGTTTGCAACCAGCGCATGATATGCTAGTGCTTTCGTAACCAGTTAGTGAACTTGGTGGAGATGCTACAAGCTATACGCACTTTAGTGCACGAGTACAAAATTTACTTTACAGGGCAGTGAAGCAAATTGATAATAATGTCGTCACGACAGACGCACTGCGCTTTTAAAAGGAGCCAATCCAATTTCGGTTACCTCATTCTATGTTTAACAGCCAAGTTGTTTCGCAAATCGCTCCTTGTATCTCGTATAACGAAACTATCATCATTAAAAAATGCGTATGTGCCACTGAAATTGGCTAAATCCCCTTACTCACCACTGGTCCACAAAGAAAGAAGGAGCCAATAGTTAGCCCAACACTAGGGAACGGGAAAGGCAATGGCGGCTGGGAGAAGACCCCGAAGCGATGGAAGGCCTACGCCAACGACGCCTGCCGGTAGATCTGAGAGGTGCGAACACTTAGTTTCAGCACGACTTTCTGTCTCTGGAGTTTGGATATCTGTGTCGTGGGACTCTGTGACTGTCTGTGGTTTAACTTGAACCAATCTGCGCTGAGAATAAACGTAAGAACAACCTACCATCATCTGGCTAAGGCCTAGCAACGACCTAGAAAAACGTAGAAACAACCCTCACCGCCTAGCTAAGGCCTAGAAAGAACCTAAAAGCAACCTGATTAGTCTTCAGAATCGTCTAGTTTCACTGTGTCAAGCCTTGCGCGGCTTAGGTGAAGCTTCGCCAATTTTTTTTAGAAATGCAACATAATCCCATGCCTCTTCCGCACAAATTCTTTAAATAAGTATGGTGGTGTGCGAGGTCAAAGTTGTGGCTGAAATAAACAGAAAGAAAGCAAGAAAGGAAACAAACAAAGCATACATGAATAAAACGTTACGCAAAAAAGAACTTCAATGGAAACATAAATACAAGAAGGCCACTTCGAAAGGGTATAAAATTCGATATAGTCTTCATTCAATTTCAATTCAGTGAGTGAGCTAACGGACTATCTTTATTTTGGCACGTTTGCATAGGGCACTGTAAAAAATTAGTTCAGAGCTCACGCCAAGTCTGTAAGTGATCTTCAAATCTTGGAGAATGTTGTCAACCCCGCAAATTACATTTTTATGATTCCCTTGCGCTCCCTTCATAAAAAAGAGGTCATTCTGCCTAATACATGTAAAAGAATTATCAAGAAAAATAAGCAAATGCGCAACGTACTACTTGATGCTGCCGCAGGGCTTGATTTACGGGAATCGCGAGTCCTAACCAAACGCCATGAAATACGTGACTTTAAGAAAGCGCGACGTCATTTACGCGCAGCCGCTTCATTCTATCTCTTTTTTCGGGGATTCAACCAAGAAAAAAAAACAATGAATAAAAAGAAAAATGCTCAGGAGAGCTGCAGACGTAGGATACGTGATCTGAGCAGCTCGAAATTGAATGTCCGTGGTATCACCGAGGTCGTTCAGGCTGAATCTTCGCCATTATCGTTTACCGATTTCGTGCTCCGGCTCATCCTCCTATAGAGGAAAGGAAAAAAATATATCAGTTAAGAAAGCAGAAATGCGAAGCATTTTTATCACAATAGAATGAAAGAAAAGGGGTGCTTAAATATTTGATGAATGGGACTCGGTGCGATTGCAGTGCTTTTTTTGTATAACTTGATTCAACGAGAAGATAAAGCAAAAGGCAGCGAGTAAGGAACGAATTGAGGGTCACCGCAGTTGAGACGCGTCTGATGCGTTCGCGGTTGATAAAAAAAGGAAAAGAAAAAGGCTAGGTAAGTGAAAGGACCGAAGAAGTAAGTACGATGATCTAGGCTTTGTGGCAAAATTACTCACCGCCTGAAGGGAATCTGGAAAGCGATTTTTCATAGTTTTTGCTTCAGCGCGGTGTTCTTTAAGACCTACAAATAATTTCTAAACAATTTTTCCTAGTATATCATTTTCTTGCTATTCTTTTGCCTTGTTGTGATATTGAAAAGTTGGAACTGGCGCATCGTCGAGAACCATACAACAAACACACACAAATTGAATGTATGTATATGTGTGTGTGCGCGTGTGTGTGTGTGTGTGTGTGTGTACGTGCGCGTGCGTGTGTGTGTGAATTATACAGCAGAGCCAGCTAGTAATGCTCGCTCTAAAAAAGCGAGTGAAGAGTTGGTGTTTTTGCCTCACAGCAATGATGTTGAAGAAATAAAAGAGGCATCCGCCTTGTTCTAAAGGAAACAAACATATATTGGCGTTTGGGGCCGCTACGTGTCCCTTGTTCACAATGAACATGGCTGCAAGAGGGGACGATAGCATATTTGTACCCCGAAAAGTTATTGATTATACGCAAACCAGTACATTCCTCCTGGCAGCTACAACCATTCAGCTGCAGAACTACCGGTGGGTAGTCATCTACTATTCCGTTCGTAAGGCGTTACTTTCCAGCTCCTTCGAACACGTTTCAGCATTTGTCGTTTCACATATTCCCGCTGCATTTACTTCGTTATCGTCTGTTTGATGCGGTGACCTATTACGGTTCTGGGCAGTTGTTCGTTCGAAAGAGGTCATATAGGCGGCGTCGGAACATTTCTGAGAAAATGCGATGGGCTGACGGTTACACAGGTGTAGAATGGAAGGTTCCATATTCTTCTTGGTTCTACACGTCTGTACATATATTTAGAGGATGAGGCGCTTTCGTTCTTTTTATTTTGTTTGTATCACCTGACATACAAGTGCACTGGCCATGGCACAATTCTCTCCGTCTGTATATCGAAGTGTTCAAAACACGTTTGATTTAGCTGTGTCATAGTCTAGCATCTACACGTCTTCATACCGTACGCGTAATAATTTCTTAATTTCTTATTCCAGTCATGCACTCGACGCCAGCAAATTCAGCTGACTGACCCACTTCATTGACCCTCCGGCCAGTCCCCATTTATAGAAAACAGAACGGGCCCATTATTAGATTGTATATTCAATCTAGATTAATAAACGCATGGCGTTGCGTGTCGCCCTTTCCGTCTTCCCCTCGCCCCCAAACCATTTCATCGCTGTTTCTCGGTCAAGGCGACTGATTCTTTCCTTTAATGCTTCCAAATCAATGAGGCCTTTAGCGAGGGCCGCCGCTGCGTTACCGGAACCTAATGAAAACGCAACGCTGTCCATGCAGCGGCGGGAGGAAAATGGTCACGCGAATCGTGTCCATGGTAATATGTATTCCCTCATTTACACACCCCAATGTTGTCCGCAAAATGGCCTGGTATTACGTTACTTTCGTGACCTCGGCTCGTTTGTTCGAGGGCTTTCCCTAATGAGAATTGCCGACATCAGCCAATATCCCAGCTTTTTTTATTTCTTTTTTTTGCTGGTCTTGTATTTCTTACTCCCGCACCCCCACCCGTGCACTGATTCCGATTTTATTCCTTCTCTCAGTCAATCTTTTCATTTAATGCGATATTGGGAGAGGTGTGACTGTAGGGGTTTCAGTAGTATATTAATATCAGCCACAACTCTCCCGCCCCCTTTCCCACTTCTTTCTGTGTGGCCTTTAGTGATCGCCAAAGCGGAGAGGCATGCAAGCCCCTTAGCGGTGCCCTATATACGTCGAGACCCATACAAGCTCACATTTTTTAGCGCATCTTTAAATGACGATTACTTTGTTGTATTATGAACAAGTAAACAACAACCTCTTATGTTCATATCTTCAGATTTAGAATGAAAACTCATAAAAATGCAGAACATGACAAAACGCGTATGGCTGCATTTTAATTCTACGCGAATTCCTACCGTTGTCAATGTGTGGCGCATAAGGCACGTTACGGGATGTCCAGTTCCCAACTTTATATCTCCTGAAAAACATTAGATGTAACGTTGCCGCCACGCCCGAGCTGCAGAAGCTATGCGAGTTCTCAACTTTTCGCTGCGCCTTCTACTGCAGCTCAAACGACATATCGAACTAATAACTCATTTCCGGCAACATTGGCTATCGGAGCTTCAGAGAGCCGGAAAAGAGCTATTTATCTACGGTCAAACGGCCGCATTATACGCGACATTGTCGTGTTTTCATCCGTCAGTGCCAAACCGCGACACTTCGGCACAGGCGTTCGCGAGTCTTACCACTTCCTTACTCCGCAGAAAAGGGCGCGCGACGCTCCGGTTAATTGGCTGCAGTCGCAACAATGTCGCGCGATAATCGATAATATGCTCAGTGCTTAACGGGTGCGCGAAGGCGCGACGTTCTTTTCGCGATAAATACGCGTAAAATGACTTAGTGAACGACTCGGCTTGTCTGGAGAAAGCTGTCGACCGTAATTATCTGAACGGGGACCTGTATATAGCGGCAACTCAGCGAAACGAGTACTTCGCTCCGGACGGTGAAGCACAAAGCCGCGACAACCTCAATTATTATTTTCCGCCTTCGCCCACGTTTTTCTACTCCACCGCACATCTGATTACCCAAGCTCTTTTTTTTCTTCGTTATATTCACGGCCTGCTGTGAATGAGAGGCGTTGTACAAAGATACAGATGAAGCATCATGGCGGTAAGTAACTGTCGAAATGGCAACAAAGAGTGTGAAAGAAGAAAAAGTTCAGGTATCTGTAACTGGGCAGAGAATATGCACGTTTTACCGTGACACACACGCACACCAACACTGGGTGATTTAAATGTTTATCCCGTTGAGTGCATTATATTCATGCTTATGTGATATCACGGTTTCACAGAAGCGGGACCAGGCAATGCGTCCTAGCCGTGATGGCATAAGAAACTTGCTGGGTGTCCCGTAAATTACTCTACATATAAACACGAAATGGCATCATGGCGCTATCCTCGAAAGCGGCACTAATCCGGTGCCGCGAAATTCGCGGAGCTCTGGCGTTCTGTAGAGCACAGGAAACCCTCTTCAGCGCGAATGATGACAATCTAGTGTATGCTGTCCTGTATATGCCTTTGCAACGTCGCTGTTATGGGCTTTTAAAACATTGCTATTGGAAATGGCAAACTTCAGCGTACACTGCAAACGCAAACTAGCCGAATTGGGCGTTTTAAGGGCTACAATCCTCCTTAATGCTACCTTCATCTGGACAGTACTACCTTATGGTGTAATGAGGTGGGTGTAATAAAGTTCTGCGTCCTCAATTTTACTTCGTTAAGAAATTGTGTGGAAGAAAGGAGGTAAATACACTATCTGACGCCATTCGTCGAATGGAGTTAGAGGAACGAAAAACTCCCATCTCATTTCCTCTGGCATGTTTTCTCTTTTTTTTTTCCAAAGCTTTCCATAATGCCTTCAGTGCTGGCGGGCATGTATGCAGCTGTGCGGGGGAAAGAAGTAAAAGAAAGAGGCGGCATGCTTCAGCGCACTAAAAATCCCTTGCACAGATAGCCCAGAGAAAGAGATATACGCGACCCTCCGAACGGCTGGAGAGGAAGCGAGGAAGCCCTTTGGCCTTGGAGGCTGCAGCCTACTGCGGCCCGCCCCCGCCAGGTCAAAAGCAAGCCAGACGAGGCGCTACCGAAGTGAAATGGGACAAAGCTTCGCGCCGCATGCGCGCGCGCAGAAAAAAAAAGAGAAAAAAAGAAACGTGAGGAGGGAGTCGTTCCCGCGGCGGCGCGATCGTCGTAGCTAGGCCGGCTAGGCCTTGTGAACGCCACTTCTCAACTGATCAGCTGTGTCGGTCGTGTGCGCGCGTTTTGTGCCTGCAGCCTCGCTGTGTTCTCGCCGCTGGATGTGATATGCGTGGTTTGACGACAGTGCGACATGCTGCGCTGCGAGTGCGATAATCGCGACGGCCCGTCGACTCAAGAGGGCGTGCCGCTGTGCATTACCAAGCAGATGATGGGCGCCCTGCGTGCTCGGCACAGTCAGGAACAAAAATGGTCAGTAATACTGATGTTCTCTCTCTTTGCGAGCCCTTATCGTCGCTTATGCACCTGTAGATGACCTTCTGCACATTGCGTCGCTTGAAAAGTGCTATGAAAAGCAAGAAAAAAAAAGAAAGAAAAGAAAATCGGCATGTCAAGCTTGCGAAATGCCCACCAGCGCACCATGAGCGTGGCATGTAACCCATGCAGTACATTACACGCATGTCATTCATTGTTTCCATATTACCAGCTGCCATTTATGTACGTCATACAGTCACGTCACGCTATACCAGTCTTGGTATGATATCAAGTTAGAGAACCGGACGCGAGTGCACCAGTCTCCATGCCGTAAATGACATACATGTCGTTATTTTCATGTTACTATATGTCATTTACGTTCGTCGCACAATCACGTCGCGCTATATCAATTTAGGTGTATGTCAAGCTATCGAACCGGCCGCGAGCGCACCATGAGCGTGGCGTGTGTACATGACATGCATGTCATTATTTCCATGTTGCCAGCTGTCATTTATGTCGGACGTACAGTCACACTGCACAATACCAATTTTGGTATATATGAAGCAGGCGAAACGGCCACTAGCGCCCCTGAGACCATGTTGTCAAAATAACGCCATACATGACAAGCGTGTCATGATTTGCACGTTAGAAACTGTCGTTTATGTGCGTCATACACTCTTGTGACGCCATACCTATTTTGGTAAATATCAAGTTAACGAAACAGTCGCAAGAGAACCAAGAGAGTGACGTGTAAATCATGTCGTTAATGAAATGCATATCATGATTTTCAAGTTAAGACCCATCATTCATGTTCTTCATGCAGTCGTGTCATGCCACACGAATTTTGGCATACATCCCATTAACGAAACACTCACACGAGCTATGAGTCGTAGGCGGCTAGATAGGTAGATAGATCCGTTCAAAGTCGTAGAAGTGTTTAACAAATGCTTCGCATTTAAGTCGTTAAACTCAGATAGCAATGATGTGTGATGCATGTTTTGGAACTTCTGTGAATATCACTCATGCTTCATACGACCAGTCAATCGACCCAGGAGTGCGCCCTGATAAAGTTGTTTGCACGATATAATTTTCTTGCCTGCGATAAAGCGTGAATGAGGCATTATGCTTTCAGGGAATATACATTAGAGCAAAAGGCCACGGTTATCACATTGTCACATGATGGAATGTGCATAAAGGACAACTTTCTTTTCGATTTATTCTTTTCTCCAACTTCATTTGTTTGTTTTAATCCTTCGTCATCGTGTCAATTTGCGTACATTGACATGTGACAAGACCGTGCGCTCTCATTTTGCAGCATCTACCTTGGATGCAGTCAACTACCCTGGACATCTTTGTCCCGCCATGCAACTGTGAGAACCCACCGAAGCACAGATTGTCAGGAAGTGAAAAGACTTTTCGGCAACAATTTTGCATTGCGCACTCTGCCCGTCTCCTGAAATAGCATATTAAGGTACATAAGCACTGTACCTTCATACATATGCATCAAGGAACAGTGAAATAGCATATCAGGGTACATTAACATCATTAGCTTGGATTCATTTAGCTAGAACGAATAAATCATGTTAAAGCTATACAATGACGGCCATATCATGTGATAGACATCTGCTAATTGCAGTGTGTATTGTGAAGCACATGCGTTTTATGGTATTGAATGAATGGATAAATGTTTATTCCAGCAAAATACAGGAAATGGGCCTCAAGTGAAAAGCGACAATGGTAGCTTGAGAAGTGCACATGGCCCAGTAGAGCAAAAATAGAGACAGAGTAGCAGAAAGGTGTGCACGTTCAAAGGCAAAACATATAGGCATACAAAAAGAAACAGGAAAGAGAAAGCAGAAGAAACGTGCACATTCAAAGGCAAAGCAATTATGCCATCTGCAAAGGGACAAAATCAAAAAGGGTGAACATTTACGCTAGTGAAAACAATGAAAATCAGAAAACAGTGAAAACAGACAAGAAGGAACGGCCATTCAACGGCATGGAAGGAATGCAACTTCATTGGTCACGTATCAACAGTGGAATTTGCCAAGGTTACATGTGCATATTCTTAGCCATTAGGAGATGTGCAAGGCTAATTTAATCGCATTGATATAAGTCAGCTGTTGAGTCTGTTGAACCAGATTGTTGAATCATCTTGTTTATTCCCTCTCATTAATTTGCTGTTTTGCATTATGTTGCCATAGTTTTCAAGGTCAATACATAGTATCATGACTGTTGACACAATTTGACAAGGTGAAAGCGCTGTTATTGTGCCCAGGCCTTAGTTTATCCTCAGTAGAAGTGCGCTGTTTATTTTTGCCATGGTTCAGTGCCAAGTTGCCCAATCTTCACTCCTAAACAGAGTAGGCGCGGTTAATCAAGACCTTGCTAACATTCACAACCCTTTTAAAGTGTACTTATAATGATAACTTTGCTGACATCAAAAACTACCCACATAATGGGTAAACATGGCAAGAGTACACTTCTGGTGGTGTTTCGCATTTTTTTTTTACATCCGTTTGTTTTTCGCCCTGTGCACACGAAGTGAAACGCTCACAAGGAAATACTTAGCAGCATCTCAATTTTGTATTTATTTCGTGTTTTGACAAAATGTCTCCAATAGGGATAGTCAAGTGCGAATCTTCGGTAAGACATTCATTTTTGTGTATACAGAAATCTTAGTGGACTTCTTTTTTGTGTAATTTTCAGGAATACACTTCTGGCAAAGCAGCAAGTGTTGCTTGCCCACCAGTCTGTGTTCAAGGCAAGTGTATTTTGGGCATGAGTGTCGGCAGGATTTTGTCTTGGGGGTGCAAGGCGGTGTAACGTGTCGGCCTGGTGAGCAGGAGAGCATTGGTGTAGCTTGGGTGGGGTCAAGTGCTGGTGTGTCTTGATGGCGGCAGGTACCCTTTGTGCAAACCCCTGCCGACACCCATGATTGTGGGAACACCCTGATGTGCCTCACTTTACACTATGTCGAACAGCTGGTACATCTTACCACAATTAGGCCAACACTGGTATTGATGCAGAGTGTTATGTGCAATACTGCGTGCAACCTTTCTGATATCGTGTGCATTTGAAAATTTCGCATTGTTTAAAAAGACGCTGAGTGGGCCCAGTGTTATTCAGCAAACATAAGTCTTAACAGGGGCAGTTGGGTGAGTTGGTGTATATTCATAGTTAAAGAGGGTGCAAAAAAATCGCAGCACAGAGAAATGAAGGGGACAGGATGACGCACTACTAGCAACTGAAGTTTAATCGAAACCACAGAAAGATGTAAACACAGAGTACGAAAAAATTACAAGACTAAACAATCACACATCCACAGAGGAATGAAGGGGGCAGACAGGACAGTGCGCTACTAGTAACTGAAGTGTAATCAAACCCACAGAAAGATATAAACACACATGACTAAGAAAGCCGCACATGTTCAGCTTCAGTTGTTAGTAGTGTGTCGTTCCGTCCCCTTTGTTGCTATGTGTTCCGATTTCATTTTCACGTTTTCCTTACCTATGAAATGAACTCCTGACTGTTTCACAGTCTCTATTTATGTGTGGTCAATTTTTATTCCTCATGGCATATCAAGTCCTAGGATCTAATGTGCAAAGCGACCAGTCACTATTTACAGGAATTTTTTTTATTTAGTGCCTGTGATTGCCTAATTGCAAGTTGACGTTGCAGCCATGGTGCTTGGATTATTTTCAATGTGGTAATTATGCGTAAGCCATCAAGTGAGGAATTAAGGATCAACTTTTGAGTTACAAATGGTACTAGCTGGCATAAAAACATTGAAGCATGGCTGTACTTGTTATGCATATTAGAAGTATTGGTACATTGCAGTCATGTGATTATGCCGACAAGTTCCCAAGCACACTTCCAGAAATTTACGATGGCTTCCAGGTATCTGTGAGTAAATATGTACAGCAACATATGAAGGCACCTTGTAATTTTGTGGGCATTGCTGAATGTTTTTATGCACCTTGGTAAGTGGACCTACAGTCAACACCACAGGTCTATTTTGGGCTTTTTTGTAGGAAACTCAATTGCAAAATCATGTGCGACATGTTTTGATGCCATAGGGCAAACTAATGCAATAGAAAACTGTACAACCGCCTGTCTACACGCTTTCATATTTCCCAAAAGTGATGCTAGCCTTATTGCACTAATTAGTTGCCTTCGTGTGTAGGCTGACACCAAGTTCCTTGGGTAGCTTATTTTTTTGGATTATACTTACATAATGGCACGGTGAAGTGCACACGTTAGTGCGCATCATGATGAGATTTTACACCCTACTTTCGTGTTGCTTTAGTGCTGTGAATTATGTATAGTGCTTAGGCTGTACTGTATATGTTGTTCCACGTGTTCAGTTTTGGGAGTAGGTTCTGTGCACGACGATGGAAATATATACTATATCTTTACATTGACACGAGAACTGCTGCTGTTTTGATTCCAATAAAATGTTGCAACCACTGGTTCTTGTATCAATTGAAGTATCACTACTTGTCGTGCATGCAAATTGAAGAAATGAATTTGTGCTTGCAAAACAAATTGCTGAAACACTGCCTGCTCAATGTAACTGCTTGTGTTTTATTACCAAACACATTGAACAGATGATTCACAGATTATGACACATTGTAGAAGATAGGCAACAGAAAGACAGAACGTCATCACTGTGTTCTAACGCAGATTGGGTGATCTTTTATCAATAGTAGCATAATTGAAGGTCGCTGTTGTATAAATAAAGTTTAACGTAGTGTGCAGGTGGACGAGGGAGTGCACATATGAGAGTTTTTCCAGTTTTCTGCATATTTGCTACAGTCCTCGTGTTTCTGTGTTACAATTGTGAAATTCTGAATTGCAAACAAGCCAACCTCTCTGCTGCTGTGGTGAAGTAATTCAACAGAACCATATTTTCTCAAGAATAGCTGTTCCATTGAGGAAGACGGTAATGCTTTTTTTTAATGGACACTGCATCATCTGTCTGAGGGGAGGGCCAAGTACACATGGACGTTCACAAGAGAGAAGTCCAAGTACATTAACTTTTTTGTTTTGTGGGAGACCTGTCCCTGGTAAACTGGGGAGGTTGTCCTTGACCTTGGGGCACGCGTTAGGCATTCGTTTTAACGCGGTGGCGTGATGCTTACCAATAAAAGCTAATTAGTAAGAAATGTAGGTAGTATCCGAGTATGAAAGCAAATAAATACTGAATATGCGTTATAGAGAATCAATGAATGCCGTGCTAAAGCGTGCATTGCGAATAAGCGCTAATTGCGGAAATAGATAATCGTTCAGCTGCTCAGAAGGCGCTGCTCACGGCTGTACGCGCGCATTCAACGCACTTTATGTAGGCGCGTTACAATGTCCTTGTAACTCTGGAATTTTCTGCGTGTGTAATTTTCATATGCGAACGCAGGCGGTCCGCGCTAAAGGGTGAATTGCGGAAACAGATTTTTGTTCAGCTGCTCAGAGCGCGCTGCTGCCCCTGCGTGCAGCTCGCGGCAGTACGCGCGCATTAAATGCACTTAATGTAGGCGCGTTACAATGTTCTTCTAAGTCGGGCCTCTGCGTGTGTAACTTTCATATGAGAACGCAGGCGGTCTTCGAACCGCTCATAACACGCTGCCGCATCTGGACGCGCGCAGTTCGCGGCTGCAGAAATAACGAAAATTGCTCCACAGCATACGCTCATGGAATGCACATACGCTCGCTGATCTGAAGATACCTTTGTCACGCCGGTATTCACGAATTTAGCGCGAGCGAAGAGGGCACATGTTTATAATTTTTCTAGCGGCACGACACGGTGAACCGGAGAATTCGGAGCCGAGGGTGTTTACGTCGATCGGCTCGGCCTGCATGACGCCCCACAAATTATGTATTGACCTTCCGCAAGAGCAAACACACGCCGATGGTACAAGAACAGAAGTTCGAAGTTGTGCCGACGGGTTACCAGCCACTTTGTACATACATTGGTACATATATAAGCCCACGAAAAAAGCACGCTTGCAAGTGGTGGCGCTGTGGTGCAATGGTTATAGTGCTTGCTTTGAGTGCGTGTGGTCGCGAGTTCGATTCCTGTGCCGTGCTTACTTGTATGCAAATGTCATGATTGTGCATAAATACTTTGATGTCCATTTTCTATAATGTCCTAGTGATGAATAGTAGCGGAAATTGGCCGGTGGACGTAATATACTGCCTAAAATATACTTTTTTTTTTTCATTTCGCGACCGCTCTAGGGCCTCGTATAAAAGGAGGCTTTAACAGCTCTCAAAAGAAGCAGAAAAACTCTCAATGCGCTCTGTTCAAGCCCCCAAAATGGCTTACATAAAAACAACAACTTTACCTCCAAAAGGAGGCTTTAAAAGCTCTCAAAAGAACCAGAAAAACTTCAAATGCGCTCCGTTCAAGCCCTCAAAATGAGTTCAATAAAAACACAAATTTACCTCCTTAGTTCCGTCTAATCACTCCCTTAAAGGGTGTAAATAAAACCTCCTTTTGAACCTCGTTTTGAAGGGGGTTTTGCGTAGTACCTTTTGGATGCACGTTATGCGTCGAGCCCGAAACTCCCTAAAAGGCTCAAACCCGTTTGCAGTGTACTGATGAGTCACAGCCTGAGTAATATTGTCAAGAAATATTAAGAAGAATTCGGAAACAATATTTTCGTAACTTGTTTGTGTAGCAGCTAGCGTATGTAACGCATTCCTGCACAAAGTCACTGCACTTTTTAACACGACAGTGTTCTATGGCGGGGTCCACAAAGACATCAGTGACGTATTTCCGTCACGGAAATGTCGTCGAACGGGTGCACATGATCACGTGGCAAAAACATTAAAAATGTTCCATCAACATGAGTCGAACCCCCGACCTCTCGGTCCGCAACAACAGACGCAGGGCCCGCTATCCACTGGCCACGGTCACGCACACTAGACTCTTTAAAAACACGCATTTTATATCGCACATTTTCCTCTCACAGTGCGCGGTCGGCGGGGTGATGTCGCAATCTAGGAGGGGTAAAGTGAAGCAATGCGTTATGACCGCGGCTTTCGCGATTAGCTCCTGCAATGCGTCGTTGCTATGCGTCAGTCCCATTCGGCGCGTTTCCAATAGAAGTGCAATTTTGTCAACGCCTTAACACACCGCTAGGCGGCAACCTCAGCCCATGCCTCGCTCATGGCATCCATCCATATGAAAAATAGCTCTGCGACGCGCGCCGGCTCCACCTCGCTGTAACACCGTGATCCGCGCATACGCTCACCGCGGGAAAAAATGCGGCCGGGCTAGAGGGTAGGCACGACGCGCCATGCGTTTTCCTCTAGTCCCGCCTTTGCGTTCAGTAATTCCTTAATATGCTGCGGGATGGCGACCTGATCGTAAGTTCTTCATCTAATCAGCCACGCTCATCTGGTTGTGACACTGCTTTCTGTGATTACCCTCTCACCGTTAACTATGCTACAGCTATCACAAAAGTTTTTCTAATGATTGATCATGGACATTACTCGTCGGGATGGAGATTTACCGGTAAGCGTCAACGTGGGTGCATCCACGACACCAATAATATTTGCGCAAGCCCTCTTATACATATTTCAATATACACTAAACATTCAGCTACTTCTGTAAAGACACATTTTACTTTCGAGTTATACCGATTCCTTTAACAGAGGCATCAACCATGTTTTTTTTTTTTACTTTTTAGCGATAGCGCGCTTGTTCTCCTAACCATAGCAGGATGCTCTCGTTTGAGTGCCTGGATAACGGCTGTGGCTGTTGCGCTCGTAATCATGGACCAACCAGCCCAAATGCGGACCCTACTACAGTTTTGCTCAAGGTAACTTGAAAGACTTGGATAACGGCGGCCAAAAGCATGCCATGGTTAATACAGTACTTGCACAATAATTTCATAGGAAGAAAACCAAAACAAAATATAAAAACTCACACCATCTCCGCTAAAGGGGACCATGAGGCGATGTGAAGCAGCGTTTCGGCACGTCGAGCCCGCGTTTCAGAGGGGAAGTGGAGAGGGGGAGGAGAGAGGGAAGGGGAGAGGGGGGAGAGGTGGAGAGGGAAACGTGGGAGAGGGGAAGGGGAGAGGGGCCGGAAATAGGAAACGTGGGAGAGGGGGAACTGGAGAGGGGAGGGCAAGTGGGAAGTGGAAGAGGGGGAAAGTGGGAGAGGAGGTGTGTGGAGAGGGTTCGCACATGCGAAGTACGGGTGGTCACTCCACACACCACCACCGGATTGAACTCCGCCATAAGATGCTTCGCATCTAATAAATGTGTTTGGAGCGTCTCCCTTTGACGCCAGTAAGTTCGCCACCAGGAGATGGTATTCAGCTTAGTTGTCAATTGAACAGACATCTGTAATCTGATGTGTCGCCTTTAAGCATCGATCGGCAAAAAGTCTGGAACTCCCTCAGACTCACTCATGAAATGTATTTTGCGCTTAGGGTTCAGTCCAACCGAGACTCACGATAAGTCTCCTCAGCCGGCCTCACTCGGACTCAAGCTCCCTAAGTGTTTTCTCAACTGGACTCACTCCGACTCAATCTCACCAAAATATCACTGACTTGGACTAACTCAGACTCAGAATCACGGCTCGATTTGAATCTGAGTGAGTATGAGTCAGTCGAGGCATGAGTCCGTTAGCGGATAATAAGGTTTTTCGACTATGGTGCCAATGCTCTTCACCACGAATATCTCCTATAATCGGCGCTCTCGATGGACATTCCAAGCTCGTACCTCCAAATACGAGTTTTCAGTTGTTTCATCCAGTAAGGACATTCTAACACAGAGGCTGTTTCAGCCATCCGTAAAAACTTTGGTGTGTACACATGTTTACAAAAAACTATCATCATGAACGGATATGTGCCACAAACTGTATGAAAAAATGCTGCGCAAAATACACGAAGACTACACGAAGACTACTAATTTTCAAAATTTTCTTAGAGAAAAGAGCACAATTTTTTAAAAAAAGTCAGGCGTTATGTTTCCGCCGAAAGGCAATGAAGGAAAGAGTGACTCATGCGACAATGAAAAAGGAAATAAAAATATTTTCGCGGAAATTCAATTAAACCTCACCGATGCGAGTGAGTATGGCACACGCTAGTATTCATGCCGTCGTTCCCCCTCCCCCGCACGCCTTTTTTTGCATGCGTAATAAGAGAACGTGTGCGAACGCGAAATTGGCGCCATCCATACCCCGGGGCAAGGATCCCATCACGGAAGGCCTAATGCGGCCCGTAATTAAAAGCGGCCTCGCTTAAAAACGAGCAACATTACTTTAATTATTTTTCTGCGGCTTCTCCAGAAACAACACAACCAGAAGGGTGATATCGCAAAGAAAATTAAGCTCGACAGGAGTAAATAAGCCAGAAGAAGCAAAACAGGCCAGGCAATTCGGAAACGACTGGCGCCTTGCGGCCCTGTATGATGTTCCCATTCTCATTACGTAAGCCTCGCTTCTCCTGAAAGCGTTCTTCCGTCTTCGTCAAGTTTCACAGCACGTCCTTCCAACCTTTTGTCCGCGGCGCTGAACAACAATATTCCAGCACTTCCCCTCTTGCTCACCTACTGTATTTTGTTTAAAGGGACTGCCTACCGCTTGGAAACATTTTTCTGATTGTGTTGAAAATGAGAAGATTGTTCGTCACATCGGTGGAAACAAGCATGATTTTGCCCCATAAAAAGGAAATTATATTTTTAATTTGATGTTGAAAATTGTGAAAAAATGACCGCTAGCGTCACCCAACGGCGATGTGGTTCAATCTACTGGTATGACAAGAAATCCTCGCAGGTAGACTCATTTCGCTTAAAAACAAACACGTATGACTTGAAATTGTATTTTACGCACTTGAGGCACCTTTCGATTGCGTCGGAGAGTAATGTTTTGCTTCTTTTTTTCTCACGCATTCAAAAAGGCGCCCGGTGACGCTGCTTGCGGCGCCGCCTTCGATTTCATGTGCTTCAACTCATGCACTATGCTATGTGACTTCGCGCTGGTCTGTGCCGCTCGCTGTATTGTTGTTAGGATGTCTCACATGTGCTGCGCTGTGAAGGCGCGCATTTATGGTTTCTTTTTGATGGAGGAGGAATCAACTTTATTTACACATATGGTGCGGTCCTCAGGGTGGCTCCACGTGGGCAGCGACCCTTTCGGCCCAGGCAGCAATAGCTAGCTGCGTTTCCTTAACGGGAGTTTTAAGAAGCTCTTCCCACGTTGACCATGAGCGAGCTGGCAGGAGCGTTCTGGGGGGAGGAAAGCCTTCACAGCCCCACAATATGTGATTTTGTGTGGCCAATTCTTGAGCGCTGCAATTTTGGCAGATTGGGTTAACCGATCCGCATTTAATTAGCGCCAGCCGATGAGGACTAGGAAATGAGTCAGTTTGAATGCGGCGAAGGATCGTGGCCTGCGCTCTCGTGAGGGTTTCATCGGGCGGAGGGTAGACTCGCCGTTCACTTTTATAGACATTCGTTATATCATAAAAGGATTCTTTTTGGTGAATCGTCTTGGCTTGGATTGCGGCAGCAGTGCTAAAATGAACGCATAGACTGCGATTACGGCAAAACAAGTGTTCTGTAATCGTATAATAAGGCTTCATTCAACCCCTAGCGCGCTGAAAACGACTGTTACATTCATTACAATAGGGTTCAGCAAAAATAAAGTAATCCTATAGAAATCACATGTGCTTTCGGTTTTAATTTTTACCGGCACTACAATCGTCATCGCGTCTACCAACCAGTGTTGTGGGCATGTTTCACGCCAATGGAAGAAGACCGAACGTAGATCGAAATGTTATGCTTGAAAATTTCCACTCACTTTCCAGAGAAACCGCTGCAAGGTTGGGCACTTCAGACGGTACGCTTTCTATTGCGGTACAAAACAGAAAAGCGATGAAGGGCGGTAGACAGTCCCTTTAACGTTTTTGTTTCTTTGCTTTCTTGCATTGCGCCTATCTGCCAACCTCCACAGTTCTATCCGTTTTTCCCCAGGACAGACGCCAGGCCTGCGCCAGTGGTTGGTTGGTCCATGTTTTTCCAAAAGCAGCCGACAAACTCTGAGCCGCACCTGCTGATAGAGAGCAGACGTGAGACCACAGGCAAGGACTTTTCTATAACCGGCGGCGTCCTCACCTATGTTGCATTGAAATAGAAATTATATGGATACTCTCAGCTGGCTTTTGCTGTCGGCGTCGCCGTCATGTCCCGTATATGTACATATGTATATATAAAAGCCACAAAATAAATAATTCAAAAAAAAATACTTCCCGACGCGCGGACCCGAACGGGCAACCCATCGCTCCGTAGCGCGCGGTGTTAAACGCCTAGGCCATGGAGCGTACGTTCCTCAGCAAATTAACGGCAATGTATTTATATACACCACTTTTCGCTGACGGTACGCACATATCGCGGACATTTTAGCATGTTCTTTGCATTACCAACGAGATGGCGCGAAGGGCGCGCTTTAGAAATCGTCGCCCGGCTCGTAGCGATGCTCGCGCTCCGCTAACACCTGTACGTTGCCCTATACAGGTCGTGGTCGCCCGCGCTGATGGGGGCGGTTTGTTCGCCATGTGCTTTCACCGAAAATTTTGCGTTGAAGTTATGAAGTGCAGGAACGTCGCTTCGCTCGCTGCAGCGGCCGCGTTTGCGAAAGAAGCGCGCTCGTTGAGTCCATCCTTCTTTGTGTTAGAGCAGCGCGCTTGAAGTGTCGAGCTGTGACAGTTGTTAGTACACGCTCATCCTCTGCGTGTTATCTTCGTGCGTCTTTTGTGCTTGTGCAGCATGCTGCAAGTTTCCAGCTGCTTGCCGTTCTTCGCGTGACATTCCAATTTGTTGCTGTTGCATTCATTGCTTTGTCCTTGCGACAAAACTGTGACTTTTTTTCTGTTCTCTTTCTCTATCTCAATTTTATTAATCTGCCTCGTTCGTTTCGCCTTCTTATGGCAGGGAACCTAAAAGCGTTCATTACGAAACTAAGTATTGGCGTTCTTGGATAACATAAATTGAATAAGGTATCTCTTTAGCCTTCAGACGCCGTTTTAGGCAAATTAGGAAACAGCTTATGTTTGTCTGCTTCGTCTATGAATCTACGCTCCGTTGGGTGCTTATCCGGTAACACTACATTCGTATCTTCACTGAACATCAAGACTTGAGAGCAAGTCACGCTAACATCTCTACATACTTAATAAGGAAAGCTTCTTCATGCCCCTGTTTCGAAGACGGCATTTTGAAAACACTACTCAGAGGAGTAGCGACTATTTTCGAGAACTGTGACATGTGTCGTAGACTTTGTGGCCGTACGGTTTTCGACGCCGAGCGTTTCGTTCTTAAACACAGTGCATTGCCCTGCTTGTGTAACTGCGTAAGCAATAGCTCAGTGTTCACATTTTGTTCTACACTTACCAATGCACCTTCGGCTATCCCACAACTAATCTTTTGTTATTCAGTATTCTCGATACCAAATAAGTTATTGCCGCTTCAATGTGCTGATCAGGAAGCGTGTAGGAGCGGTCATTATGAGGGTCACGGCAATCCTCGTTAGAGATATGATCAATGTTTGTTTCGCTGTTGTACTCGGGAGCGAAACAATTTTCCCTGACGAGCAATGGGTGGCTCTTTTCTCGCTGTTGAGAAAAAGAGAAATGAAATACAAACATGAAGGAGGCACCTCCGCTGAATTATATGTCGCACGATATGATTGACTGGCACTTCAACTTACGTAAAATTCTGGCACAAGGTGTTTTTTTTTTAGATACCAGCCGACATGATCTTTCAGCGCAAGCAGTGCGAACGAATTAGGACACAAAAAACGCATATCGTGATATTGACAACCCGTGTGCATCTACAAACATTTTGTAGTATCAATGGCTCCCGCTGTCATTTATACTCAGCGTTCCACGGAAAAAGGCAGCGGGACGAAATCCGTTGAGTGCTCTACTGCGCATATCCTACAGTGACCGGGTTATGGAGGCATGTTAAGTCGGGAAGAAAAGAAGAAAGAATTTCAGTAGATGCCGTCGCTCACCGACACTGCGGTGATAGTGTCGAACTCGGAAGTGGAAAAGAAACCCGATACAAACAGTAACGACAGACGCGAGATAGATTACTCTTCTTCTAAATCAGGTATCAATTAAACTGTGCGCCATGATTTCCTTTTTTTGTGTTTTATCTGTGGACAGTATAAGAGATTACTATTCCTATTATTTATTTTGTTGGTTTTTTACTTTAGCTAAAGACGTAGTTTACCCTGCTTTATTAAAACCCGAGACAACAGTCATGAGTAATTGTTTATCGATTTAAAATCCTTCTTCCTCATGTTTGTGAATCCCTGATCGGGTCTCAAATACGAATACCCAAGAGACAATAATGTTACGCCTATACCACTAATTCCTCGGTATGCGTAAAAGTGTAGTTATAAGTCGTAATTTATTGAATTCTGCTGTCATTTTGTATTGGGATATTTATACCGCTTTATCGAGCCAATAGAGGCTATATTTTTAAGAGTTCGATTAAAAAACAACTTCCACATAGTGATAGGATACATGTAATGTCATTGTTTGAGAATGCCTTGCAATTCTGCTGTGATTATGGTGCGTTTTTATTGTTATATCAAAGACACATATCAAGAAAGTCAGATGCCATTCGCTTTTATAATCATTATAAGGGCAATATCCCATACAGCGCAAGGTGAACTAAAAATAATCAAGCAAAATATTTAATCACAAAACATGCATCAGTTGATGTTTGGACGCTTCACGAAGCAGTAGCGCATCAGCTGCCACTAGCGACCAGTACTGCTTTATTAAATTACAAAGTTTATCCTAAATGAGTGCACTTACCTTATTTTTTATGGGTTTCAGTGCATTCTGCTACTGACATTATGTTCTTAAGGCTTAGACACCCGCTCGTTTTCTATGAATATAGGCAGGACGGTGCAGTAGCCATTTTAACTTGATTATCAAGAGTAATGTTAGAGAACTATTCTATAGTGAAAAGTGGGGAACCGCAGGAACTTCCCTGACAGCGGTTACCACGTCGAATTGAGACTAAAGCCGCACTATAATATCTTGCGTGACAAAAGAAAGCACTCTATTCTAAAAAAGAAAAGAAACGCAGAAAACCCAACACCAAAAGGGTGAAACGTTTGCTTCAGAAAATGTTGCTATGCATCGCAAGGACAGCGCCACGAGTGTCATTGTAATACGTACTTCAACTGCTACAGAAATAGGCCTTGTAAGCGTAAATATTGGTCGCCAAATAACTCTGACTTTACATTAGGCATCATAAAACTGCTTCACTTATTGTTCCGGCAATGTTCACAGAAAGACATTGACAGTAAATACAGAAATTAGATTGATGCAAAAAGGAAAGGGCACGCTTTTAGAACAATCGTTCCTCTGAATCACTTTTCATTAAACAAACGTGTTCTCCGTCTCTCTCTATTCTTCTGTATTATGCTATCAAAAGGGCAAACGCTGAAAAAAATGTTAACAGTGACCATGTACTCGACTGCACTGTATTCTGCCTCGCGGTTGGAATAATGAAGGTCAGAACGTTAAACCAACCTCGTTTCTTGCAAATAATGTGCGCCTCTCTGACTGCATAGGAACAGACGGGCAACGCTGTGACTTGCTTATAGGGAGTGCATTCATAAGCGCATGTCATGTGGGAACACGTGTGAGTATCGGTGCGCAGGGCGCGCCACCGAACGTACAGGCACGTGCCAGCATGCTAGGTGCACAAGTGGGCTTCCGCCATGTGTTGCGTTGCAGGCTGCGTGAGGCAAACAAGTCCATTAATCAATGCCGCCAACGTCTTGCGAGAGGCGAGACATCCATGCCTGCCCGGCGGGGAAGGGGGACCAGCTGAATCCCCGAAACACGTATAACCACTCAGGGATCGAGAAGTAACAACATCCCCCCATAGACGATGCCGAATTTGTGGACGTTCCTTCTATAAGCAGCCACTCCGGCTTCCACTCCCCATTATCAACATTAAGAAACCTTTCATTGAAGTGAAGCCAGCCGGTCACCTTCCTTCATTTCCGTTGTAGGCTGAATGAAAGCCTATAGCTAAGAGAGAAACGGCCACAAAGCACGCAGAGACTAAACGACAAATTATGAAGAAAAAAGAAGATGGCTGATCCATCCGTCATAGGAATCGGTTCACACGAAAATCAAACGTGTTGTAACAGAAGTAGTTTATTGTTTATAGTGCATTGGTATATGAGAGCTTGCACAATGCCTACTGTTGTTTGGCAGATATAGCGCCGCTTGATGTGGATGTACCACACTCACGTTGACGCCTAGTGGCGCCTCTCCGTACCGACGACTAAGGCCTGTGATCATGATTTAATCCTTGCGGCAGCTGAAGTTGTTAACATATACGTGGATCGAACATATGGTGAATCCCGCGCAAAAATCGCGTCAACAAGCACATAATAAACACTGATACTCGATATGCGCTCCTTCAAAGCGTCTTGCAACGCGAAGAGAAACGCTACGCGCGTCGTGTCCTCCTTCTAACCAGGCCGTTAATTTTCACAGGGCGAGTAGGGAACACGGTACGATAGCCAGGTGAGCGTCGGAGAGATAATTGTCGATATGGATGGATGTTATGAGCGATGCTTGGCCTAAAGCCGCCACCTCACGGTGTGTTAAAACGTTGACGAAAGTAAACTTTCATTGGAAACGTGCCGAATGAGACGGACGTAGCAACCGCGCGTTTTTGTTTGTTTTTTCGAGCCTGGTGGCACAATTGTCACCACCCCGTTATAAAGGGGACGCTCATAACATCCATCCAGCAAGAGCACTGTGAGAGGAAAGTGTTAAAGATAAAAGGCGCGTTCATGTACCCTCTGAATATCCTTGGCGGTAGCTCAGTGGGCTAAACGCCCGTCAGCCATCGTCGCTGACCGAGAGGTCATAGGTTCGACAACGGTCAACGGAAGTTTTTCTTAAAGTTTTTTTTTCTCTGCCATGTGATGGCGTTCATTTTGCTGACGTACTTCCGTGACGGAAATACGTCATGAAAGTATTGGTGGACCCCGGCATAACAAACTTTCGTGTTAAAATGCTATCCAAAAGGCCACCACATCGCCTTCAACGCTGGTCTTCTTCCCCATTAGCTATGCGCGGTGCATACGCTCCGAACCGCTTCCTTCCTCTATTAGGAAGCTCCCGCGCCGCGCGAGATTCTGTCAGTCACTTTGGCGGCCATTAATAAGGTCGCCAACCGCCTGTGCCCTCAAGATCCCCGTCCCCCTGGCTTCCTGTCTGGCAACCAAAGTACGCCGCAGCAGCCGTAGCCGCTTTCTCTCTTTCTCTCTCTTGTCCTCTCCGCCACAGAAACTCTACCGCTTTCACCCACCGTTAATATACGCCGACTTCCTTCCGACGATACCGTAGGATTCGTTCCTTACAACTCAAATAGTAGCGGGAGCGTTCGTGATGTCTCTCAGGGACCTTCTCTCTGTCTCTTTCTATCTCCTTTGTCTCATCTGTCCCGTGCACGCTATTCTCGCTATGGGCCTGCGGCAACACTTGTGATGATATATGCCGATTGACGAAACATGAGCCAAGTTTTGGCATGGATACGGGAACAGACGTACTCCAGGGACATTGGTGCACCGGGAGGCATATCGGGCCGATCATCTCTTACGACATCGTTAACTGCGGGGTTGCATGAAACCCACCGTTATCCAGTTGCGCACGCGCACACGGTGGGTTCCCGCGGGGAGCGGCATATTGCTTACAGGCCTAGTGGCCTACGCTTACTCATCCCGCGTGTCAGACGAGACCCGAAAAACGTAGCTCACAAGGATAGCAGGGGACTCAGTTATCTTAAAAAGAAATGAGAAAGAAAAGCCCGTCAACGAAACAAGCGTGATCAAAACAAAACAAAACAGAACGTCGCTTCACTGTCGAGTACCCGACCACGTCCGGTTTATCAAGGGCACTCGCATCCATCAGCCCATTTTCTGTAAAGTGGTGGAGTACGAAGGGCGTACGAAAGCGTACACTGTGGGTATTCACGTGCGTGTGTGTGTGTTGTCCGAGTGTGCAGGTGCGTCTCTCGATATGCAACTGCTAACTTTGATCAAACGGCCCGGTTGTGAGCGCTGGCGCGCTGTCTCGACAGACATAAGTAGACGCCTCATGTAGCCTTGTACGCGCTGTGTCCTCACCGTTTGCTTCGAGTTGAGACGACAAAGAGTATCAAAACAGCCTCGCTTACTGGAGCGACCGTATTCCCTTGCACCAATGTTTTGCAGACTTACACAAGATCGGATCCGAATAAGTTAGCCTTTCAGTTCCAATAACATGCCAATAATTGTTATCGCACTCATTGCTTGGCCCTTGCGGCGAAACGGATTTTATTTTCACAAAACTAACTTCGAAATCACTGTCCTGAGACTAAAATCGGCGCCTCGCGTAAATTTTATTAAAATAAGGAATGGTGACTGCGGCCTTGTGTTTGTTCTTATCAGGACGCACCCTTTATATTTCATAACATCACTATGAATTGGGCACACTGCTGCTGAGTGCTCTGGCCGCGCTTGCCGCACCAGCTATTGCATCGAATTCGTAGAAACACAGACATTCCAAAAGGCCCCTTCAACGTGTCGTGCCGTTCACTGCGAGCAACGTAATACGTAGTCAGGGCGTGTCCGTTGCCCTCCATCATATCCACGAACGTGGAGTAGCCCGCGCGCACTGCGGCACGCTGCGCAAGAAAAGCCAGGCTGCGCTATCGAGAGGAAGAAAACAATAACCCACGCTATGTGCCCTTCTACCCAACCAAGCCACCTGAGCTAGCTGGCCGGCCGGATGGTAGAAGCGGCATGAGTGCGTCCGCTCGTCAAGGCCGAGGTCGCAAAGAAAGCCTGCCGATAAGGCTTCCAAGAATAGGTCATAATTATTCGTTTGGGTTTAACGCCCCAAAACCACGATATGATTATGAAAGACGCCGTAGTGGAGGGCTCCGGAAATTTTGACCACGTGGGCTTCTTTAACATGCACCTAAATCGAAGTACACGGGCCTCGAGCATTTTTGCCTCTATCGAAAATGCGGCCGTCGCGGCTGGGATTCGACCCCGTGATCTGCGGGTTAGCAGCCGAGCACCGTAACCACTGGACCACCATGGTGGGTTGCACGAATAGATCAAGGGAGCTCGGTTATACGTTGTCTCTCACTTTTTTTAGTTCTTCTTACCTCATCTTCCCTATTCCGGCTTCATTCAACGACGTAGCTCATCACTGGCAAAACGACCGCGCCCCACACTCGCACGCACCGAAACAAGCACGCGATCCTGACATACTCGGGTAGAATAGAGCAGGGCTGAGGGCAGTTGCGGTGAAGAATTGGGCCGGCATCAAAGTAAAGACGACGAGAGAGGAACCGACCCGCGATGAGGCACAATAGAGCCTGGCGAGCGAGGAAGTATAGCGCTCCTTCCTGTTATGAACGCTTCTTTTCTCATCCCTTTTCTTATCGTCCACGCCCCCCCCCCCCCCCCCCCACCACCACTTTCCTCTCGTTACCGTTTTTTCTCTTGTTCGATACCTACGCCGGTCGCATCTAGTTTGCCCCGAGGGACGTCTCTTACTGTTTTGTCTTGGGCGGCGAGATGCCGCTACCAGATTTAATGTGCATGCCGGTGGCAATTTTCTCTCCTTCTCTTTTACCCTTACGCTCACCCACACATACACGCACACGCACCTCGGCGCTGCTTTGTGTCGACGTCGCGCGCCCCAGGGCCGGATGCGGTGCGCGGGAAAGGGTAGGAGACCGCGGAAGAAGAGACAAAAAAAAACGAGAAATCGTGGAGCAGAATGAGTTTCCTTCCTGCTACACTTTATCCATCACTGTTTAGTAAGAAGGAGCTACTAGCATGATTGGTAGCTCCATCATACTAAACTTTTCACTTGATATGTCTCTCACTTCCAAGCAGCGAGTCACGAACAACAGAAAGTCATTGTGGAACCCGAGTTCAGGAAACGTCACTTTCTCAAAAGAGACGTTGCATATTCATCTTGCAGGGCTTGCTAATATAAGGCTGCCTGTGAGCTGCAGTATCGAGACAAGACTTAGTTAGCGGGCGTAAAAATCAGTGCAAATACAGCGGCAGAAAATTGGCGCAAACTAAAGGTCGTTGTCGAAATGAAATCTGTAATAAAGTCAAAGCATATTGCGTGGGGACGCTTTGACAGAGCCACTGCGCATGCTACGGTGACTTGTATTAATACGTGAAAATCAGCCAGTAGCTAGCCCTGCCCCGACTCGTAAGTAAATCTCATTTTTACGACCGGTTGCGTGTGTGCAGCGACCACTAAATAAGCTCTATAGAGGCAGTCAAGAGAAAATGAACTCTCAGGCATCGCCAGTGCTCTTCTCGTGTATTAGGGCTGTACTCTTCTTACTCGATTTCGCTATCTTCTTCACCGCCACACACTTCGTCGCACTGCTCGCTTAACCTTCCTTGTTTCGTTTATGCGTATTTTAATGTCCAGTGATGCTTGCAAGCTAACAAGGGAACCCGTTTGTTTAATATTGACGCTGCGAATATGGGAAGCTGCGAGAACGCTGTTTGCCCTCTTAAAGTTGTCCACTCCCTTTCTTCATTCAAGCCTCATTTCCCCCTTCTTTTCCCTTGCTCTTTCTATCTCAACGTGCACAAATATAACGCATTGTTTGCGGGTGCCATCAACCCGGCATATGCAAGGAAGCGCAGGAGCGATGAAATACGATAACGCGCACACTTAGAGCTGGAAGCGTCACCACAGCCGCCGTTGCCACCGGCAAGCCATTATTCGGTCGCCTCGGACAACATGGAGTTATCAGGAGACGTATTATTCAAAAGAGACCAACACACCTTAGCGATACTTTAGCTGTCGCGCGCACTCGTGCTCTGATACGCTTGCAAATGAGCAAATTTTACTTCTAGCAGCACTACGCCTCTGACTTCGCTGCCCACTGGCTGCGATGGGTGGTCGCGCAATTTGTTATGTAAGCAGAGAGGCCTATTGCAGCTGCTTTTAGCTTCCGTCAGCGCCTCGTCATGGTCAACTTTCGCTGCACGAAGGAAACGCCTAAATGTAGCGCACGTTTTCTTTTTGTTAGTTTAATGCTTGTGCGAACATTCGCTTACAGTCGTTTGTTAAATAATGCTGAGAAAATGGGTGTTGGCATATTAGCATTATTAAATGTTTCATTTTTTCTTTTTTGGTATGTGTGTCTGCAGTTCACGAATAAACTCAGTGGAACTGCGACGCTATTTCCGCATTCATTAGCATGGTTTTTCTTAGGTAAACGCGTTCCTTCCATAGCCGAGTTTTTGTCGTTAACATTAATCTGAATTATACATCTTACCGCCACAAGAAGACGCAGTGAAATTGCAATAATCGTGCCAAAACGTGTGCTTTTTTGTACCATAATGACCAGACTCATGACCTTTAACGCGGCATTATCGCAAAATGATTTTGATATTTCTTGTTGCAGGCCTGCGCTTCATGCTTTTTTCGTGAGCTGATACCTAAAATGTCAGCTTTGAACTTATCTTTGATGTATGTTTTTATTGCGCGCACCTGTTGCGTTCTTTTCTTTGTGAATGTGCGCATGAATAATGTATGCTCTCTGCGTGTTTATACTTATGTACGCCAGTGTTTTGTATACCGTCACTGCATGCTGAACTGTAATCGGCTGGGAAGCCTAGTCAAGCTCACAAGAGCTTTTTCTTCCCATGCCCTCTACTTCCTGAAGTGGAAAATAAAACGATTGATTGATTGATTGATTGATTGATTGATTGATTGATTGATTGATTGATTGATTGATTGATTGATTGATTGATTGATTGATTGATTGATTGATTGATTGATTGTGCAAGCGTGTCCCTATGAATCTACTGTAAAGAAACCCTTTCTATGAATGAATGCTCAACTATTAGCGCCAAGCGACGTGACAAAAGAAAGCGTGCCATGTGGACAGAGCGCCTAGCGAGCCAACTCAACCGCGCGACACTGAGCAACGAGACCCACATGGGAACTGAAGAGATAAACGAATCAAGCATGAGAAAACGATATGTTTGGCAGTTGGCAGATGTGCATCGTATTTTAAGTAGACTCTGAAAGTAGTTGCGAAGCAACCCTTATATATAGATATATATATATATATATATATGTGACGCATGAAGCCAGTCAGGTAGAAGCTGACGAGGAAGAAGTGACTCGTGCGATAGAATAAAAGTATGGCGTATGAACCATGGCACGTCTCTCATTCATAGCGTCACACAAGTCGACAGGATGAAGACCTGGCAGCCACTTCATCGCCCACGCATCATCGACGAAGTTCTGCACAAGACGCCGTGATCATACATGGACCACCGAAGCACATCCTAGCAGCATACATTGACCAGCTTCATGGCGGCATCATCGACAGAGCTTGCCATCCCACAGTACGCCGGATCAGCGGACGATGGAGCCGTCGAGAACTGGTTCAACCTCTTCGAACGCCACGCTACCGCTGCATCATGGACAGAACGGGACATGGTCGCCCACTTCAACAACTACGTCACCGGTGAGGCTTTCAAGTTTTACCTCACGCACATATTTCAAAACGACGAATCATGGAACAAAATCAAAGAGGAAATGATCATCCGATTTAAAAAATACAATGAAGACTTGTCTATAATCCACCACCTAGAGAACTTACAACTCAGCCATCGCAGTCCACGTTCTTTTCCAACGAAAAGACATAGCCGTCCATCAGGCTTCCCTTCTGCACAAGAATCGGCATCTTCTACCTCTTCACTGCACCATAGGTTACGAGGCGTAATTGCACAACCCAATGCAGCTTATTCGTCGTATCCCATACGTGACCGACCACCTGCATTTGCATCAGGTGGCTCTTCTGTTCTTCACAACGATGACCCCATGCCTCACAAGGTCTCTGCTTTCACCATGAACGAGCTGACGCATCGGGAAAATACACAATCACGCCAGGACCAGTCCAAGATGTGTCTTTCGCCACAAGGGTGTATTTCAACAGTTCCACAGTCTCACCAAAACTCGCAAATGGAACCTAGTCAAGCCATGTTTGCTGTGCTATCAGCTTCCAGTGATCACCCACCAGAGAGTCGAAGCAATGCGGAAGTTTCCGATTCACCAGATCCTGCGCATTGCCAAGTGCCAGAAGCATTTGTAGTGAACGGCGTCGTAGAACCCTGTGAAGAGCTTTCTAATCATTCTGACATACCATCATCAATGCCCGACACGCCAAGCATTAGCCCTTTGTGCACCAACGACCCATTCGATACTGCATTAACTCACGACGAAAAGGAAAGTCATGTTCTGAAAAGAATGCCACATCCGCAACATCGGCCGCAACATCGAGACAAGCCCAAGCAAATCGGCCACGTTAAGCGACATGTTGTCCGTCGAGGACAACTAAAGACATCGAAACAACGCTCACGGATTAAAGGAAGACGTTTACAAGCAAGTCACCTGAAGCGACGACAAATTCAAGGTCTCAAGACAAACAAGACACCACATGCAAGACATTTTCGCAAGAGGGAAGGTCAAGCAAGTGTTATCCAGCAGAGATCACGATTCAGCCTACGACCAAAGCGACTGAGACAAAAGGACACAAAACGACGACAAAGACGCCAAACCACACCTTCTATTCCGGAAGGGAACGGTCATCGCCCCATCAACCTCGTTCAACGAACACGCAAACTGCACGCACTGCATGGGTACCAGTCACGGCAAAGGATGCAACGCACACGACACCCGATGTGCCGAGACTACAAGGTGCCCCACCGTTCGTTTCTC
This sequence comes from Rhipicephalus sanguineus, assembly GCF_013339695.2. NCBI lineage: Eukaryota > Metazoa > Arthropoda > Arachnida > Ixodida > Ixodidae > Rhipicephalus > Rhipicephalus sanguineus. The sequence goes on from NC_051178.1 coordinate 94,945,196, forward strand.
ACACGAGATCAAGCTGTGTTATCAGTGTCCATGTGCAGAATATGCTTATGTCATCCAATGCGCAACAGCCAGCCTCGACCACCAGAGCTCTCCTAGATATAACCGGACTGCTGCCCACCCTGAATATTTTTTCTGCGAGTTTAGGGACATCTATTGGGACATGGAACTATCTGCATGTTTGGACATTTTTCCCCTATGCGAGTCTCCTTGTTGCCTTGTAACTCTCGCATTCTTTCGGGGGGAGGGGGAATCATGTGACGCATGAAGCCAGTCAGGTAGAAGCTGACGAGGAAGAAGTGACTCGTGCGATAGAATAAAAGTATGGCGTATGAACCATGGCACGTCTCTCATTCATAGCGTCACACATATATATATATATATATATATATATATATATATATATATATATATATATATATATATATATATATATATATATATATATATATATATATATATATAGTTGGCTCGCTAGGCGCTCTGTCCACATGGCACGCTTTGTTTTGTCACGTCGCTTGGCGCTAATAGTTTGAGCATTCATTCATAGAAAGGGTTTCTTTATATATATATATATATATATATATATATATATATATATATATATATATATATATATATATATATATATATATATATATATATATATATATATATATATATATATATAAGGAATGAAGAAAGAAACTACGACTTTCGCTGGTTTGGCACCGTATATTTTCACTAACGTTTCGTCTGGTGGACCAGACTTTGTCAAAGTAACAAGTACATCGCGGTGGGTTTCCTTATAAGCACGCTTAAAGTAGATAGATAGTTTCAAAGAACTTATCGATAGCAAGAATGACAACATAAGATAGCGGTCGCGCGCAGTCGACATGGATGCATGCGCGCACATTTGGGACTCGTGGCAGCGAAATCAGGTTACACAGGGTAACATAGATTGCACACGCAGTTGATATGGCATTACACACTAGTGATATGACAGAATTGTTGGAATGCACGTCACATGGAGGAAAAGGCGGGGGGGGGGGGGGGAAATGACATCAGATCTGCGCTTTACCTAATTTTTTCGCAGGAACGTAATCACATGCTAGCATTAAACTGCGAACAGTCTGAAATCGCAAACAGAAAATCTACTCAGCACTAAGGTCAATTTTTACTTTTAAGTTCTCCTGAAGTACGCTTCAAACACATCAAGGTTAATACGAGAAGAAACTAAAAAAAAACTAAAAAACAGCACAGACATCGTACATGATGCACACAACTCAGTACGTATGCACGTAGTCTGGTACGAAAGCTGAAAAATTGTGGGTGATTACCAACGTAGCCGTAGAAGAAACACGAGCGATATTAGAAACAGAGCTGCCTATCCCGTTGAAGACCAGGTTATGATTAACAGTGCTTAGTGGGAACGCTTGTAAGTGTGCCTATGCTTTCGTTGATACCGGATGAGACGGTGTTAAACTTATAGATTAGGTAAGACTCGCGGGCTTCACGATCATGATGAGAACGAAAGCCTGACTCAAGTATAGTGGCCCGAATATTTTCAAAAGAATGCCCAGGTAAACGAATGTGTTTTGATAATGGTAGGCTAGGAAGCTTATTGGAATGCGATCTATGGTTGTTAAAGCGTATTCTAAATGAAGTTTCCGTTTGGCCAATGTGCTGTTTTTTGCAGACGGTACACTCAAGCATGTATATAACGTTAGAACTATCGCAATTAAATGAACCTCGAATGTTAAGGGAGAAGTCTGAAAACGTGCTATTGGCTTTCTGTGTCGTTTGCATATGTATGCACACCTTGCAACGTGCTTTGTTGCAGGGTGCACAGCCAGTTATTTCGGGCTTATTTACTTTCGATGACGTTAATAAATCTCGGACATTTTTAGACCGTCGGTACACAACGCGAGGTGGTTCAGGAAAAATACTCTTGAGATGTTCGCTTTGGGCAAGGATATTGCAGTGGCGTTTTAATATAGAGTGTACCTTTGGTGCTGATGCTGAGTGTGTTAGTACAAGGTTGGTGCTATTCTGTTTTTCGGGCAAACGGTTCCCCCTCAGAATTTCCGCTCTATTTAATTTATCTGCTCGACCTATTGCGTCATCGATTAAAGCCGATGGATATTGCCGTTTAGTGAGAGAAGTTTTAAGTTGTTCGCAATTCGCTATGAAATCCTCGCGGTTGGAGCACAATCGTTTAAAGCGATGGGCCTGACTATAGGGAATGGCGGTCTTGCAATGCCGTACATGACTGCTCTTGAAATGCAGAAGCGGGTTTTTATCAGTAGGTTTACGATATAGTTTAGTCAGCAGTTTTCCTTCGCATAGCGACACAGTGACGTCTAGGAAGTTTACCGAAAGTGGCGAGTAACTATGCGACAGTTTGATTGACGGGTGGAAATGATTAAACGCATCTATAAATTTCAAGAGGTTTTGTTCCCTATAGTCAGGCCCATCGCTTTAAACGATTGTGCTCCAACCGCGAGGATTTCATAGCGAATTGCGAACAACTTAAAACTTCTCTCACTAAACGGCAATATCCATCGGCTTTAATCGATGACGCAATAGGTCGAGCAGATAAATTAAATAGAGCGGAAATTCTGAGGGGGAACCGTTTGCCCGAAAAACAGAATAGCACCAACCTTGTACTAACACACTCAGCATCAGCACGAAAGGTACACTCTATATTAAAACGCCACTACAATATCCTTGCCCAAAGCGAACATCTCAAGAGTATTTTTCCTGAACCACCTCGCGTTGTGTACCGACGGTCTAAAAATGTCCGAGATTTATTAACGTCATCGAAAGTAAATAAGCCCGAAATAACTGGCTGTGCACCCTGCAACAAAGCACGTTGCAAGGTGTGCATACATATGCAAACGACACAGAAAGCCAATAGCACGTTTTCAGACTTCTCCCTTAACATTCGAGGTTCATTTAATTGCGATAGTTCTAACGTTATATACATGCTTGAGTGTACCGTCTGCAAAAAACAGCACATTGGCCAAACGGAAACTTCATTTAGAATACGCTTTAACAACCATAGATCGCATTCCAATAAGCTTCCTAGCCTACCATTATCAAAACACATTCGTTTACCTGGGCATTCTTTTGAAAATATTCGGGCCACTATACTTGAGTCAGGCTTTCGTTCTCATCATGATCGTGAAGCCCGCGAGTCTTACCTAATCTATAAGTTTAACACCGTCTCATCCGGTATCAACGAAAGCATAGGCACACTTACAAGCGTTCCCACTAAGCACTGTTAATCATAACCTGGTCTTCAACGGGATAGGCAGCTCTGTTTCTAATATCGCTCGTGTTTCTTCTACGGCTACGTTGGTAATCACCCACAATTTTTCAGCTTCGTACCAGACTACGTGCATACGTACTGAGTTGTGTGCATCATGTACGATGTCTGTGCTGTTTTTTAGTTTTTTTTTAGTTTCTTCTCGTATTAACCTTGATGTGTTTGAAGCGTACTTCAGGAGAACTTAAAAGTAAAAATTGACCTTAGTGCTGAGTAGATTTTCTGTTTGCGATTTCAGACTGTTCGCAGTTTAATGCTAGCATGTGATTACGTTCCTGCGAAAAAATTAGGTAAAGCGCAGATCTGATGTCATTTCCCCCCCCCCCCCGCCTTTTCCTCCATGTGACGTGCATTCCAACAATTCTGTCATATCACTAGTGTGTAATGCCATATCAACTGCGTGTGCAATCTATGTTACCCTGTGTAACCTGATTTCGCTGCCACGAGTCCCAAATGTGCGCGCATGAATCCATGTCGACTGCGCGCGACCGCTATCTTATGTTGTCATTCTTGCTATCGATAAGTTCTTTGAAACTATCTATCTACTTTAAGCGTGTTTATAAGGAAACCCACCGCGATGTACTTGTTACTTTGACAAAGTCTGGTCCACCAGACGAAACGTTAGTGAAAATATACAGTGCCAAACCAACGAAAGTCGTAGTTTCTTTCTTCATTCCCTATTCTATCGGGGTCCGCGTGATTCTTTTCCCACTACTATATATATATATATATATATATATATATATGGGTTATTCCATGCCAAATCACCCAGCGTTTTTCCGACCATCACAAATATGGCTGAAAAAATTTCCATGTTTTTCTTGAATTTCAAAACTCGTTCTGCTTGTTTATTTCAGTTGCCAAAAATTTTCCCGCCTATTTGTGTGTCTGTAGTTTTGCGCCGACTGAGCTAAAGGGCATCAAAAAACAATTTTTTTCAAAGGGCGTTTATAGGATGCACTCAATAAAATGGTATTTAGGCAAGCTAGTGAAGTGATGTAGCTGTAAAATTAATGACTTATTTATGTATATTGAATCTTCGAGGCCTTTTCGCACGAGCAAAATTGAATGAAATTGCAAAGTTTGATATTTTTTTCCAGGAACAAGGCAAACTGAAAGGGTAGAAATTAATTATATACTGCAATCCTGTTCGACATACTACAAAACAAAAATAATTTAGTCGGTGAAGGTGCAGCAAATCGTCTGAAAAAAAATTGCGAATTTCACTTTTTTTGAGAAAAGCTCTGTATTCATCGTCAAAAAACTTGCCTTGGTGGTCGGAATAAAAATATGCACGATACTTCATTTGAAAGCTCTATGTATTAGCTAAATATAGACAAAGTTAAAAAAGGGTATTATTTTTTTAACTTGAGAAATATTTTTTTGAAATTTTGTATCTCCACCAGATTTTCTCCGACGTAACTCAAGCGGCATGAAGCACTCGCAAAGGCAATCTTCAGCCCATGCCCTCCGACCTAGGATGCGGACGTCAAACATGGTGCTGTCTATAAAGTAATGGAAAACGAAATAGGGTTGCATCAGTTATAAGGGATACGAAAGTTAAATATGAAGATCATTATAGTTGATGAAAGTGCGGGTACAAAATGAAGGTAAAAAGGTACAAAAATAAATATCATTTTTGTTACGCAGTTACTGCCGGCGTTGCACGGACAAGAAGAGCAAGCGCGCAATTTGCTGTAATAGAACCGAACCACTTAGAGCAATGCCGTCAATATAACCCCGTGAGATGCTACAGCTGTGGCAGCAGAGAGGCGTATCAAAATATGTCGAGCATTTTTATTTGAAAAACGACACATATAGGGTGATATATAAGCAAGCAATAAAGCAACATGCGTAAGTTCAAAAATAGCACTGTGGAATAAAAGTGCACTTTGCGAGAATGCTGTGTTAAAGCTGCATACGTAAGCTGTTTGGGCGAGATATCGCGAGAAGTCTCGCCGGCGAAACAGCAAGTAAGGAAACGCGTAGGAAGGAGAACGTCTTCCACCGTCACGCGTAAGCGATGAGGTAAAATTGATGAAGAAACCAAATATGCAGCACAAATCCTAAAGCAAGAAAGATCATATCACGCAATTTTTAGCAACGGGCATGATAAGACGAGCGAGCAACGTTTCGCAGGAAACGTCATTGGACTCAGAAGCACGAAATAAGACAATACACGAGAAATCCAAAACAGAGGTGTCCGCTGCCACGATGGACGCTCCCTTAGCGTGAAAAGGACAAAAAAAAAAGAAAACAAACCAATGCACAAACGACTACTGCCGCTTGCCCGACGATGGCCAGTACACGCTAAGCCGACACCTCTTCTTCTCGGTCCAAACTTATATATGCACCCGGTGTTGAACCAAGTACGGCGGGAAAAGATTCAGAAAAAGTGAGTTGGATGATGGCGTCGTGGACAGCTGCCGTGAATTGTCCTGGGGGCTCAGTTTTTTTTTCAGCGCTGGCACGCTCCGGTACGTCATTCATCCGATTTATCTCACATTCCTTCCGCCGCTGTCGGCCTTGCCTTCTTATTTCGTCTAGGGAACGTGCCCGTGTGTGTGCACGCTTTCGTGCTGGCAACCCTTGGAAGTTTATCCTTCGCGATGGAGCTCAGGGATAGGCACGTAAACGTGTCGGGGCGGGCTTGAAGTTAGAAACCATATATCCTCGAGTGCATCGTTTGCTGTACTTTTCTTTTGCTCCAGCTGTTTTACTTACGATTGTGTGTACATCGAACTTTCTCTTTTTTTTTGTCTGTACCCGCTACCTGCGGAGGAGAGGATGTGTGGACGCGTCAACGGGGTATTTTCTCGAGCACTCTATTTCACAGCTTTGTTTTATATTTGGCTCTGGATATTCTGACCTGTGAGCACACTTAGAAAACCTGTGTCAGGGCGTCAGGAATCACGGGATTACTTTGGCCAAAAGAAAAGGAGCAGGAAATAAGAAGGCGGGTATCTTTACCAGAAAAGCGTGGGGATGGCAACAGTCTGCGCTGGAGAGAATGAAAGAGGGATAAAAAAAGGGAGAATATAAAATGATCGTGAACGTGAGCATGTGTGCCGACAGAATCATGCAACCATAGGCTTTTTGGGAAGATTGAATTTAACGCCAGGCATTAGTGTGCAAAGCGCCTTGCAGACGCGTTGGGGGGGCCGCAGAATTGTGCTTCGAATTCTAGTAATTTGATGAAGGGATCGAGTCTAGCTGCGCGGCACGCAACTTTTTATGGTATAGACAATGTAACAGCTTGCATCACGAATTGTAAGCCAACTCAAATAAGTAACCACGAAAACAAGAAATTTTGTTTCAACCGATCATCATGGCACCTAAACACCAGTCAAGGAATTTGAGTTTGAATGGGAATTCGTGTTTAGGATTGTAACAGGTTTGGGGAAAGCAGGAAAAAAAATTGGTGCGGCTACGCACTAGTAGTGCGGAGACTAAGGAAGCGGCGCAGTTGTTGGCGTTATCCTCCTCTTTTCCCTCCTCCTCACATTCACTTCCATTTCCCAACCTCTACCGTACTATACTATACAAGACAGCTCCACTAACGTGAAAGCTGGGGAGGTGCGAAGCACCGGTGTTTCATATAGGGACACGTCAATAGCAATGAGAGGACCGCGACCTCTGATTGTTACAGACAGCGTCGCAGACAGCGTTCAGCGCCCATCGCAGACGGAGAGAGGGAGAGAGAAATAACTTTGTTTATCCATTTAAGAGAAAGGGGCTGCACGAAGGCGAGGGATCCTACTCGCGGTAGGACCTCCTCTACCCCCACAGCCTACCTCAGGATAGCCTCCTGAATTGCGGGGTTGTAGCTGCGCATGGCAGCCTCCCACAGCTCCTGACTACTTAATTGTCTACGAAGGCTCGGGGAGGTGGAGTGACTTTTGCATTGCCACATAAAGTGGTTAAGGTCCGCTCTCCTGACAGAACAAAACTTGAAGTCCGAATTAGGGTACATTCCGGGGTAAATTTTGTGGCGTAAGACATGGGAGAGAAATGTGCGGGTTTGTAATCTACGCCATCGAACTTCGCGACGGAGAGCTTTTCCTGGGCCAACACGACGTCTTTTTTCCCACTCGAAGAAGCGCCCGTGGCGTTGTCTCTCACGGGCGAGCGCCTTCTCGTGAGCTTTTCCTGAGCGAACGCGCCGTCTTGTTTGCCACTTGCTTTACCGTGACGGGCGACTACAGGAGACACCGTGACGGGCTACGACAACATGAGACGCCGTCAGCCGGAGCACATAAGATGCTTCGTACCTAAAAACAAGCTTTAAGTGCAGCTAGAAAAACAGCTTGCCTTCTATGATCACAAGGCATGGCAGCGCGGAACGGCCGCGTGGTTTAAAAAAAAAAGATACAGAAATACGTAATTGCACAGAAACAGAAGAGATACACTGGAACACATGCTCCACAACACAATCCCAATATTATTAGTTGGATGTTAAAAAAAAAGTTTCAAGTCATTTCGCATATAACACAAACATGTAATATATGTATACTCTCGAGTATTATTTTTTTTCACTGTTCATCCTTTGTCCAAACGTATCCGTGGAACTGAAGCTATAATTCAGAATCAGCATCACCATTTTACGCATTCTGGGGATTCGTCTCGATATGTTTGTGAACTCTGGCGCCAAATGGTGCTGAGAATTGACCCGTATATAAGATATAGGAAATGCATTTTTCACAGGGTTACGTTAAGTGACACTTGGTACAAGCTTCCCCAGCAACACCACCCCCCCCCCTCCAACCATCTTCGCTGCCCCGGCCCTTTCGGGGCTAAATTTCGGGTCCGCGGCCTGTTATCTGAGGCAAGTTTCAGACCCCCGGAATTAAAGAATTACCGGCCTTGGTATTTCTAATAAATACTGAGTTTCTAGTTTGCAAAAAACGCGGCTACGTTTAGTCCCTCATTCCTTTTGTTTCTCTTTTTTTTTTTTTTTTGGAACATCGCCACGCCCAGCCATCCTGAATCTCAGTTCTCCCTGCGCGCGACAGATGGCAGTGTCATATCGCTCCACTCTCGCCTCAAAGGAGTCGATGGGAACGCACAGCGTGGCTGCCCGCTCTGCACAAGCGTGTGCCAAAGAGCCCTGCTCAGTGCTCTCGGACTTGAGCAGCGTGCGCCGGGAATGTTTTCCGGACGTGCCTAAACGAGAATTCCACAGAAGTCACAGCTACATGCCGCATCTCGTTTACTCAGTTTGTTGGCTGGTCGCGCGCTTCCTCGGAGCTCGATTTTCTCGGCACGAAAGGAATCTGTCACCTGTCTTCGACTCAAAAGGACGTCGCACGTCGTCGCCTAAGTGTGTGCGTTTAGTGCGAGCTTGCGCGAGCAGCTGCAGCGCCGCATCATGTGGCTTGAGGGATATCCCCTGTGAACCAGTGATCTTTCTTTTTGCTTCTTCCGTGTGTACATATTCGTCTGTGCACTTAGCACTGTCAAAGTTACTGCTGCCCCAACGTCAACAATCCAATGTGTGAATTACCAAGTGGTCACTCCCGGCAATGAGGATTACATTACGTGATATTGTTGACAGTTTTATCCTGTCTGGCTGATACTGTGCAGGGTGTCGACGCGCATAGTGATGCAAAGCGAAGGCACGGCGCATAAAGCACTTTTGTGGCTTTGCGCTTCTGCTGTGGTTTTTGTGAGTGCGTGCAAACTTCAAAATTTTTCAACGATCTCGCAGGTGTAAGCGCTGGGCATCCAACGACCCATTGTCTGATTCAATAGTTCCGTGCAGCACTGTGGAATCTACAGGCCTCTTCGACCACTCCTAAGTGCGAGCACATATTAGGTGTGCCCTTCTGCACCCTGTCGCCTGACAGCGGCGAGCAGTGCAGTCACTCCGTTGTCACTCTAAGTGAATAGTCACTCCATTTTAAACGTCTCGTATACAATTTTGTTTTTCACTATAGCAAATAAAACCACCTGGTTTTGTTCAGATTCCTATGGCTCGCTATTTCTTAGCCATAAATCTGCTTGCATGCTCCGTGCATGTCCTGCACTGAAACCAAGTGCAACAATGACAACACCGACACAATGCTGAAGCAGTGCATATTTAATAGAATGACATATGGAGCAAACATACAGACACAGTATGTCTCGTGGTATGTCCTCCTACGAACAATGTTGTCCGAGTCACTACAAGCGATATCGATGAAAATGTGTGTCATTCATGCTGTAACGAACAACTTGGCTATTTTAGCTCCGACTTGGATCACTAGGCATGGTTGATTTGTTCCTAGGGGAATGGCTCAACCCACTACGAGGGACCTGTCATGAATTGTATGGGAGTAGAATTTGTGAAAACCAAAAAAAAGAAAAATCCTAAAAAGATAATTTGTAGGCAAGCAAATATATTAGTGGTGTTTGGATGCTAAAGAAAAAGAGAGTTAAAGAAAATAATTAAATAAATAAGTAAAGATAAATGAGATAAGTAAGTGAACAAATAACATTATAAGTTAATCAGCTTCCGAGAACGTACTGCGGTTCACTGTTCTACGACGCCGACGTGTGCGCGAAGGTTCTTCAGCGAGCCTCTTTGCTAGCAACCTGCATCAGTCAGCTTGTGCATCTGCACGTGCATTACTCAATAGTGAACCTCTTTCATGCCAAATTGACAATGAGTCAATGAAACCCTTCTTGTCAATGAAACCCTTCTTAGAATAAAAATAGTCAGTCTGCTTTACTATGGCTGCGACTGCTCGAAGTTTTGTGTCTATGTTTGTTCCGCCACCGACTGCAGCACCAATTGAAAGATGGTGTTTTATTGCGAGATAAATTATATACACGCTCTCCGCGCATTTTTGGCGTCGCCGTCATGTTCCGTATATGTATGTATACATACATACAAGCCATAAGTAAAATGAACGAGTAGAACAACCTCCGAAACGCGCGACCGGGTATTCGAATCTGCGACCCCTTGCTCCGCAGCACGCTGCCTTAGACAATTACGCCGTGCGTCATTCGTTCTCCAGAGTGCTAACGGAAGCATACAAACGCACGCGGCGGTGCGCAAAACACACGGGACGCCACACGGGGCGAAATTAAAGTTATGCGAGACGTGGGCCATGCTGCATTATTGTCCTTGCTGCGTTTGCGTCGTATCGCTGGAGACCCACGCTAGTTTTCCATTTTGGGGTTGTAGCGCCGCGCCACTCGTGGCCAGTCGGCCAGGGAAGGAGAAGAGCGTCACGTGGCTCGTGGTGGCGCAAGAAAGTGGGAAAGGGAGATCCACTCTGCAGTGTTTGATTGCATACAGGAAACAAAACATTACCATGCTAGTTTATACTGGCTTATTTTCATTACTAATTACAACCCGTTATCACATCGGTCAAACATCACACCTGATCATCTGACTGTGTGCTCTGCAGAATTTTCAAGGATTGGCTATGTTTTTTTTTTTCTTTTCTCTTTTAGTCTAAAAGTACATCGTTTATCTTTAGCTTTCATAAGTATTTACCTCAAAGATCCTGCCGCCCTGTTCCTGGCCCATCCCCCTTTGTGGGTAAGCGCCATCAGTAAGAGGTCATCATCGTCATCATCATCATCATCGTCATCATCAGCTTTGGTTCTTTTAGGATTATGCCACAGGAGAGAAGAAACGAGACGGTTGAACCAAAATTTCAGTATGTTGCTTACACTGTGACCAGTACACTGAGGCTTGAATTACAGTGCAATGCATAAGACACACATGAATAAAATAAACGTACGACACAAGCACTGACTAACAACTGCTCTATTGCTTCGTACGCCAGTGCATATATAAGCCCAAGGCAACGTTACTGCATATGAGCACACAACAATAGCTCTTCACCAAAAACGTGTAACAAGGATGATAGTATCCTAGACACCCGAAGGCATGAAATCATATTTAGATGGATGTAGGGCCAAAGAAGTAAAGAAGAAGTAAGAAGGGCAAAGAAGCGAGTTTGCGCTGTAATTCTAGTCTTAGAAATATGTAAGGCGACAAACAAACAAACAATATGTACCAACAAGACCCAAATGATGTTTTATCTTAGCGGCCAGAATCGACGCCAGCAGGGAACGCGAGCCGTGGCTTCACGTGCCACTGCCTAGCGCCGTCTTTATTTTCGTCTATTGAGGTCGATCGCTCTCCGCTTTTCTTCGCCGCACAAACAAGGGCGCTACAGGGCCTTGGTACATATTGGGACAACGCGAGTGCAAGAGTCTGAGAATTGCTTGCGTTCTACGCGTGCGCCCTGGCGGCTCGCAAATTTCTTGGGTGCACAATTCTTAATCTCTCTTGTGTTTCGAAGGAGTTTGGACGTGCGCCGCCGACTTGTACTTTGACAGAGAGGGCGTGATCGACCGTACTCGCCGGCTTATCTCTTGAGGGGGAGTTTTGTACATCTGGTGCTTTCACCGCAAAGTTTTCGTTGAAGCTGTAGACCGTACCAAGGTCTCTTTGCTCGTTGCAGCGGCCCCGTTTCCGAAAGGAGTGAGCTGCTACCTAGAACAGCCAAAGTAGGGCTAGTTGAAGTAATAACTGTGACAGTTCGCGCTTGTTCTTTGTATACCTTGCGTTCTTTTCGTGTGTCCTTTTTCGGATTGAGCAGCGCGCTGGAAGTGTCGAGCTGTGACAGTTGTTAGTTCGCACTCGCCTTGTGTGTTTTTTTTTTCTGCGTCCTTTGTGCTTGAGCAGCATGTTTCTAGGCGCTTGCCGTTCATCCTGTGACATTCCGATTTCTTGCTATCACATTCAATGCTTCGCCCTTGAAACAAAACTGGCTTTTTTGTTGTCGTGTTCTCTTCTCTTGCAAGAAGGTAAGTGTTTGCCTCTCCTACCTTCATTCATTATGCTTGAGAGAGAGAGAGATGAAAACACTTACTGTAAAAAAAAAGAAACGACAGACTCTACTGCGAGGCTAGTATGTCCGATCCCACTATCAGTCAACAGATAGGCTCAGAGACCACATCATCATCTTCGTCCATGCCGCTGCAATCGCCGCTTGTCGTGTCTTCTCGCGGGGTTGCTATAACTCGTTGGTAGCTGTCAACGACATCGTCGATTACATGGTCTATTGCTACCGCCTCTTCTTCGACTCGCACATCATGGCTCACGTAATTCTATTTCCTCCGTCACTTCCATCGTATCCGTGTCCTAATTATGAACGCATGACCGTCGTCGTTGCCTCTAGAAAAATTATTACTCTAATCCACGCTGTGAAGGTGGTTTGACAGCAAAGCTGTAAACGACACCCGGAACGATTACCCATTGTGACGCCGCTTGAATGCTCTTCCGGGTCAGAATCGTACAAGAGTTAGATTGGCGCCTCACATTCACCGAGAGCCATGGCCAAGAATTACGTTTGATTTTGCAGACGGACCATGCATGTTTCGTCGTAGACCACCGTCTGACTCGACGCTTTCGTAGCCATGACACATTGGTTTGGGTCATCCACGTCGTCGACGTCCATCAGCCATTCCCCTCGCCTATCTCCCCTTCACCCGGGAGACGTTCGAAAGTATGTGGGTTGAAGCGAGTGTTGTGCAACTTGTACGGACTCTGGGGAAGAACGTCTATTAAATTTAGAATCTACACCCTTGAAGCGGCTGATAGCATTGTACCTTCGTCGCTTACGCTCAGCGCTTACGAGGAGCGGCGCGGAGGACACCTAATAAATTTAGGATGTGCGCCCTTGAAATGGAGCGTCCGAGCACGAAGCCGTTTTCTTGCCCACGCGTTTATTGCCCACGCGTTATTTTTTTTTCCTTGTGCTCACGGAGACGAAACCGTCGGGAGGTAGAGGTACATACAGCTTCGCTATAAAGGAAGTGTACGCTGTTGCGCAAGTAGATACACGTCAATTTTCCGACATGGAGGAAGGAATCACATAGGGGGGAGCATTGCGCAATGCGAAAGAAGGAAAGAAAGAAGGAAAGAAAAAAAGAAAAGTAGTACGTCAGGAAAGCACAAGCTAAGCTTTGCTTAGCGTGTGTGTGCCATGACACGACGTGCAGCAATATGGAGAGTTGGGCTAGTTGGTTTGCGTTCATATTGAAACAGCGCAAAAGACGTAGGACACAGAAAGACTTGACAACACAAGCGCTGAACTGACAACTGAATGCTTTATTCAAGCGAAACATAGAAAGATAGAAGAAGAAAGAACCAAAATGCGCACGCAACCTATGCACATGACAAAAGACTACACTTTGAACATCGTTATGTCTTCTCCAAGTACGTCAACTCGCAGTCAAGTAACGCAATTACGTAACATTACGTAACATAAGATAACAAAAGAAAAGTGCGAAAGCTAGGAAAGAGGATTGAGGGAAGGCGAAGCCTGTTTTAGGCCTCGTCTGATTTTTCTCTGTTTTCTTGGGACCATTTATGAGCTATGACTCATGTTTCCCTGCTACTGAGTGTTATCGCGGCCTTAAAGTAGATGACTTTCAAGATGTTCATTGAACAGCACTAACTCCCAGCAAATAATTGGCACTATTAGTGAACGGCAAAAACATCGCCAAATCTCGCTGATGCTTTCGTGTTCAGCAAGAAAAGGCGAAGAACAAGGCGATGTGTACGATCCAGCGTGTGTGCGTGCGTCTGCGAGGGGCTGTCTGTAAAGGAGTCGTTCACGTTGTTCGCACTAGACGATGCTGGGCGATGCCGAGTAGGGCAGTGACGCTTCTCGCATGCCGAGTAACAGCCGTCGCAAGCACATGCATGGCGATGCGAGTCTCACAAGGTCATATGTTGGGCGAGTAGGTTTCTAGCTTCCATATTTCACAGCGCAAGACGACAACACAGTAAGGAACACAAGACACACGGAGCGCTGACTGACAACTGATATTTTATTGAACCAGCCAGTCTTTTATACCACTGGTGGCGAGGAGAAACGGGCAAGGTACATGCGCGGAAGGGACATTAGTGCCGGAAGAAAACAGACATGCGTCAAACCTCACCAAAAAGAAATCAAATATCTTGACTGTGAGGTTTGACGCATGTCTGTTTTCTCCCGGCACTAATGTCCCTTCCGCGCATGTACCTTGCCCGTTTCTCCTCGCCACCAGTGGTATAAAAGACTGGCTGGTTTCAATAAAATGTCAGTTGTCAGTCAGCGCTCCGTGTGTCTTGTGTTCCTTACTGTGTTGTCGTCTTGCGCTGTGAAATATGGATGCGAGTCGGTTGGTGCGGCAGTGGCAGCATCGGCGTGCAAGTCACCGCAACCGCGCGCTTTGAATGGAGAGTAGAAAACACCCGGTCCGTGTATTCCAGCACCGTAGTGTCCCTCTGGACGATATTCGGCCGCTTTTTGATGCATGTTGTCGACGCGCGAGACTTATGTTAAAATCGATCCCGGTTACCAAAAACCGTCGAAGCTCCGGCTTCTAGCTTTGTTGTTGTCCGTATTTCTAGATTTCCATCCTTTGCGTTTTACCCAACACAAAAAAATGTGGGCCACCGAAACAGGAGAAGGCTTATTGAAACCACATCCTTTTCTTGCACGTTCGTAGCACATAAATTGCTGTGCGCTTTTAAATATTTTTTTAGTTGAGTGTTGCTGTTGTTCCTATGTGCGCTCGTTCTGTTGTTTTTCCTAGCTACCTTTATTTAATCCTTTGATATCTGCCGTTGATTTACTTTCGGTGGCTATGGGACCCATTTGGGGCGAAATTCACGACTGCTTGTATTTTACGGCGGAGCTGTAAAATATATATATATATATATATATATATATATATATATATATATATATATATATATATATATATATATATTGTGCCATCACTGTCGTTTGCGAGCACAACCGTCGACCAGACCGGAGCTCCAGGGGTGACCGGTAGAGCAAGAGGACGTGGGAACCACAGCACTCTCCACCACTTATGAGACGACGCCCAGTTCAATAATCGAAAGGTTATATTTTCAATGTCCAAAGCGGCGCAGCCCGCGTGACAAACGAAGATGATGATTACAATGGTTTCTGTACAGATGAAGATGAACTATATAGTCAGCGCTCCCAAACTATATATATATATATATATATATATATATATATATATTATATAAAGCATGGGAGGTGGCACTTCAAGAAACCTTCATTTCTTTCGTCGACGGTTTGGTCAGAGCCTGACCTTTCTCAAGACGAAATGTTCGTGTTCATTTCCGAGCTTATATGGACACCAAATGAGAGGCGAAGAAAGTGAGAGAGAGCGAGAAGGAGCGAGAGGGGGAAACGTTTGCTTAGGGGTTATCAGGAGCGAGGATATACATAAATCCTACAGGCAATGTTATGTCTTAAAGCGAGCGTTTATGCTGCGTCAATCGCAGATTAGTTGTTTGTGCTCTTTAAAACAAACGCCATAATCGCGTGAATGTCATGCCCTCACCGTGACGTATTGCGGCACAATTTTGGCTTCTTCCAAATTAATGCGTTCCTAAGTATGATCCACTAGGAAAGCCCTCGTGTTAAAACCACACTAAACAAACCTATTCTTTGAAATGTGTTGGTTATCGGTATGTAAATATTTACACAGTGGGCGCTAGCGCAACACCTTCTTGCAAGCCAGAAAACAGGTAGGCATCCGTTCTGAAGATACGATAGAGATCCTGCTTTGTGTTAAACACAACAAGATCGCACAAGCATTCGTGCGTGATCCGTGCCTCGCTGACAGCTGTTGATGCCGTTTTTTTTACATTCTACCCCTACGGGCACCTCGCTTCCAGCCGTTGAGGCTCTCTTCTTGTTTCTTGTTGTTGTTTTTTTTTTTTGTCAGCCTCCTTTTATTTTTCCTTCGCCGTACGTGTGGCTGGCAGTTCGGATTTTTGAACAGCCGAGCAACCGAAATAGCGGAATACGGTTTTGAAGTTTGACATATGGAGACGAAAGCGAATGGAACACAGCAAGAGTTGAAAGAAAAGAAAAGAAAAAAAAAGAGCATGAGCACGCGCGCTTCATAGGTGTACGCCCCATGCCATCGAAATAGGCGACATGCTGTTTTTTGACGGGTGGGATATATCACAAAACAAAACAAATAAAGAATATTTCCATACGAAAATACATCAGAGAAGATAAAAGCTTTGATACTTCATGATTCATTGCTCTTTTTTTTTTTAAGAGAAGGACCGTTCGTTGCAAGGGAGCTATGAAAGGAAATCTATAGCCATCTAAGAAAGAAAGCTTTTGTGAACGGGCAAGCTTTTATTTTGTCCATAATCCGCTTTGAGTTGCTTCGTCTAACGTTGATACAAACACGTGGACGTCAACTTGTATCTTTTATTACGCCCCCTCCGCCTTGTGGGCTTTTACAGCACTGTAGGCGATGTGCTTTATTGCAGATTTTACGCATGATTTTTCTGCTACCAAGCATTGTTGACCTGACAGCTGTACCCAGTGTGGCTGACTAAATAAGTTCTGGCCGTAGCCTGAGCGAACGAGCTTGCGCATAAATGAAGCCCTATACGTCAATCTTATCAGCGCATTTTACAAAATTAAACTATGATAGCACTGTTGCAATTTCATTTTGAATGAAGCAACATTAGTAGTGATTTCAGCTCTAGCACTTACCTAAGCGCATAACGCAGGATTCATGATACGGACTGCCATCTCATAATGAAAAGGAGCTTTGAGTAAGTTACAATAAGAGAGATATTAAATGAAACGAGTCGTAAAGAAGAACAAAACAGTGTTTAGATTCGTATTTGAAGAAATCTAAAATAGCAGCGACATATGGATGAATGGACAGAAAATCAAAAAGAACAGCGATTTACTGACAGCTGGCAACTTGTAATGAAGACAAATGGTGTGTGCAGTAACAAGGCATGTGCGACAGAGCATGACAGACCATGGTGTGTTCAGTAACACACTTAAGCGACAGAGCATGAATACTGAAAAAAAAAGAATAATTGGCACCAAACATGATAAAAGGTGTCTCGCAGATTCGGTAACAACACTGAAATGACAAGTGTGGAGGTGGGAGTGCCTCTATTTGTGCAAAATGACTGTAGTTCAATCTTTCGTCTGTACACCGATGCGCTTCAAGTTTAGATTGTTCAAACTATAACTTGAAATGTTGGACTGCGCGACACGTAAGCGACTCACAGAAGACAAAGAAAACCAACAAATACGTAGCCCAGCTCTTCCTAATGTTGGAGTGTTTTCATTTTTTTTTACATATTGTTTTCTTCTGGATGTGGAGAACTCCCAATATAAGGAAGAGAGGTAAATCAGAAAGCGCACTTTCTTCATGGGAGCGGGGCGCAGCGTGCTTGGAAGGGGCACTTGTCCTATTTTCGACCTATTGACCTAAAATGAAGGACAAAATAGGGATATAGGGAGCGGGACGGGCGAAGAAGCTCAGTGAATGCTCACGTTCCCACCCAAGGCAGCTAGTCCAGCGTCTGCTCTGGAGAGCTGCCCCGCCGCAGTAGCGCACGTGGCTTGAGGCGATGAATGCGCTCTGGAGGAGGAGGAATGCGCAGTTTGATTGGCCCAGCCAACCAAACTGCGCTCTGGAAATATATATATATATATATATATATATATATATATATATATATATATATATATATATATATATATATATATATATATATATATATATATATATATATATATATATATATATATATAAAAGAAAAACAGAACAGCGGGAAGAAATAACGAATGATAGAAAGGTACCGCATGGGAAGACGAGGACGCCGACGAAAAATAGCCGTGTTCACGGAAAAAGAATACTCGCGGGTTTCTGTGCTGGTTCTGATGGCTGCGACGCTTGTGAGATAGTAGCTTTGCAGCCCCTTGTTTCGGTGCCCACCACGCGCTCTTTATGTGTACGCACGAAGGACTTCCGCCTCGTGCTGCCGGTCCTTAAAAGGTCCCATGGTCCGGGATCTTTGCTTGTGCAGGCACGAACTGAAATGGCGTCACGACGGGCGGGATGGCCAAGATCTCGCTGCTTTCGCTGCTGCCTGCTTCTTATATCACGCAGCGCCGTAGGTGATATAGCAAATGGCGCAGTCCACCGCGCGCGCCGGCATGCATTGTAATAAAGTGTATTTTCGAGGAATCTCCTTTAACGATATTCCGCTTCTCTTTCTCCCTTCAAACGTGAGCCTCCATAGGGAAGCCGTTACAGATGCCAGTCATGCTGGGCGCTTCAAAGAAAGTCCTGCGAATGCTTTCCGGAAAAATAATTGACGCTCTTTTTATTTGGTTGTCCATGAGAATCACATTTCGGCTGCTGCACAAGCCCAACTTGTTCTGCTTTTGGTTTGGTTGTGAGCATTGCTTTCCACTATTAAGCTACACATCCTAGAAAAGAGGGAATTCTATCGCGTCTCGAAGAATTCTAATACTAGTAAATTGTTGCTATCTTCTTTTATCATGTTGCAGATTGTATTTACTCATTCTTCGCTTAAATGAATTTAAGGAAAAGTGCTGTTCATCTTAACCTAAATCAAACTATGACTAGCTGCGCTCACTGAAGTTATAGTTAGTTACTACTTGAACATCTTAGTAAGTTGAAACTCGTAAATGCTTTTATGCATTTTTGCTCCTGCAATATTGCTTTTCAATTATACCTTTCATTTATTATTTTGACTAAAGTTAGTACTGAATTCAAATTTTGTGGTTGCGTGCGTTTAACTTCAAGGTGTGGCTATAACAAATGTTGAAGTTCCATATAGAATTTTACTCGCTGGATAGTTCATATAACAGAAAAAGTTCGCGTGTTAAAAAAAACAAGGTTTTGTGAATATCCCTGGGATGTTGACTGTGGCATATACCCATAAGCATATCCTGCCAAATTGTTCTTACGATTGTTAGGCACGCCATAGTGGAGGGCGCCGGAAATTTCGACCATCTGGTGTACTTAACGGGCTCTGACATCGCACACTATACACGGGCCTCTAGCATTTCGCCTCCATCGAGATGTGAACGCCACGTGCGCGTTCAAACCCGCAGCGTTCGGATCTGCTGCCGAGCAACTTAAACACTGTACCACCGAGGCGGACTAGTATCAGGTACTCATGCATAGCCTGTGCTACGGTAGGCCGCTTTTAGCAACGTCTCGTCGTTCCGTGCAGAGTTGCGGAGTCACTGTCACACGCAAAGAATGTCTGTTAGAACTTTAACAATGTGACATCTCTGTCATCGCATTGAATTGAATTGAAAATAACTCTATTAGGTCCTGCGGAACGCGAATGGGCCGCACACCCGGTCAGTCCGACGCCATGCCTAATGATCGGTGACTAGGTTATCAGCAGTATGAGCTGTGTTAATTGAAGTGAGATGGTACTCAAGGAGTCGAAGCGCGTTGCTACAAAACTGGATGTTCGAACAAAGACATATTTGCTTTTTGCTATGGACTGTAATACACTGAAGAGAACCTACGCTCAAGCAGCAGAATGTGAAGCCGGACAAGTTGGTGAATGTTCATAATAGTATAACGTTCATACACTGCTGCAGCGCTAAGGCGGTTGGTTACCGCGAATGTGGTGGTTCTGTTTTACAGCGAAAGCTGTTATGAGATCACAACAAGGGCCGCTTTTGGCGCCGTAGTTGTCCGCCGCCGCCGCCGCCGGTGTCCGTAACGACTATCGCTCGAAATAAAAAAAGGAACAATATAAGAAAACATTTCCGGGATGCAACGACGTCCGAAACTGGGCCTTCTGCATGGGAGCCCAGTAGTCTACCTGAGAGAAACGCCGGGGCTTGAAACTGCTTTGCAAAACGACCCTATTCGCCCGCCTATTCCTTGCCCGTTTACTGAGAGCCTTTGTACTTATTCATGCTCACATTTTCTATCGGTTCATTTTATCTGGAACAGATGTGTACAAGAAACGCCGGCGCATAATGTTCCTACAGTTAATGTCAATGTCACTGACATATCCCACATGGTCATTTAAGGTGGTAGGCCACCTTCAAAAATCAATTTTCTCTTCACGAGATCGATTTTAAGTTTTTTTTTTTTGTGCACGCCCTGCATTCAAAAATATGTTGCAACAAAAATTATTCTTCTATCAACAATAGTTTGCGAGTTACAGCAAGCTTTCCATACCCCATGCTCGTATAGCGAAACCGAAACCACATTGCGTTGATTTCGAAAATAAGTGTTCTTTCGCCCATAATAATGACATTCAAAATAATTTCATAAATTTTATTTTGACTGTTACATAAGAGGATGCCATTAAATACAACTGTGTTTCTAATTGTTTTTAGGCCTAAGTCTCTAAAAACGGCCGCCAAAGGGACGCACACGTTTTTGCAAGCACTGAAATCTTTCTTTACGTTTTTCTCAAAATAAGAATTTGCTCCAAATTATGTGACGCAAACTTTCATAACTTTTTCTCAGTGTGTACTTTGAACTCAATTTTTGTATATTAATTCACAACAAATATATGCGTGCAGTGAACTAGAAAATAAATTGATGGAATATTTTTGAATTCACAGCTGAGTTTGCAGACAGGTTCAGTCTAATTGGCTCTTTTTCCCCATCTTTTTGGTTTTTTAACATTACTTCCCTGATATTTACTGCATAATATTTATCCAATTCATTGCATAGCTCCAATCTTTAGTTAAACAAATGCCAACGCTTTACTGAATTAAGCCAACAATTAGCCACATGTCACGGCTGGCGCGACTAACACTTTGAATGCAATGTTTGACAAAGATTACCTCCGAATAAATATATAATCAGTATTTCGCACTATAAATGGCTGCGTAAGTTAATTAAGACACGCTTGTTTTTTGAAGAAAAAGTTACTTCAACGCTGGGTGCTCTTAAGTTTTTTTTTTATTGCCTGCCATTAAACACTATATAAGCTCGCCGAATACTTACTACGGAGGCTTCAGTTTCAGAATAACGGCGTTTCACATAGCATAACTACTATCATTACTGCAGAACCAAGCTGCTCCTGCCGCTTCTGCGTGGCTGTTCATCAGAACGTTAATCATTGCCTTAACTTAAATTGAAAGGAGCTACTGACTTGCTGAGCGATGCTGAACTTCCGCCGGTTTGTTACGAAAGTTTCAGTTGCGCAAAAACCACCCAGCGAGATTTTTTTTTCTAACTTTTCAAGCTTCCAGAGCTTTTTGATGAGCCCACGCTTATGAAGGAAATGGCTCATTCAGTCGTTCTGTCTTTGGCGGTTGCTTGAACTAGCCTGCTTGCTTTTAACGAAGCATAAACTTGCTGCTCCTCTCGGCCACAACCCATACAAATATCTTACCGTAAAATTTCCTGTAGGATAGAACTTCAGCTAGCTTTTCATAGTGAACAGGGGGCCAGCTAATGTCGAAGAGAGCTTACATAAGAGAACTTTGATAAATTTTGCCTCGTATATCTAATATTTCTCATTTGTTGTGGGCTGAAAATCTTGCGTACAGGAAAATATATGCATATAACCCTATGCCTATAATAATCTCAATTTCTATTGCTCGGAGAGGCTGCTTCACCTCGGCGTGCACAACACGCTGGAAGAGATAGCTGAGTCACAAGAGAGGGCGCAGTTCACGAGACTTTCTACCACCAGTGCCGGGAGAAACATCCTGAAAGAGCTTGGAGTTCACCCCGACAGAAATCGATACCAGCTGCTGCAGCGTTCCTCGAGAACAAAGCGTATTACCGTGGCACCCGTACCTCGGAATGTCCACCCTGAATACAATGTAGGCAGACGACGGGCTAGGGCTAAAGCCCTCCTGGAGAGTGCCCATGCACATGCCCGGAGTTGCTGTTTCGTTGACGCTGCACGGTACCCAAACGGAAAAGCATTCGTTGCGGTCACTGTTGATCAAGATGGCATTGTTACAAACTCCTCGTCGGTCCGGACCACAACGGCTGAGGTTGCCGAACAGGTCGCAATAGCCATGGCCTTGCTAGACGACGGGAGAACAACAATATACAGTGACTCGAGATCAGCAGTCCGAGCATTCGGTAGGGGCACCATCTCGGAATCAGCCTTGCGGATCCTGCGAAATAAGGAGGTGGAACAACACACAATCGTCTGGTTCCCAGCTCACATGGGACAGATCGAGGGCGCTCCGTCCAACCTCAACGAGAAGGCCCACAGAGCTGCGCGAGGAGTCGTCGACCGCGTAGCTACTGAACGGCTTGACGATGAGGTTGTTGACAACAAAGATCTCCCAACGACAGGGTTGCCACTGACTTTCGAGTAAATGTCGCCAAACGACGAGCAAAAAGTCGCCAAAAGTCGCCATTTTTTTTACAAATTTCGCCAAAAATGTAGCCATTCTAGATATGTGCGGCATACCCAGTCATAAAAAATCACAGCATATCCACGGAGTGAATGATGATGAGTGGGCGAAGCTGCGGAGGTTCATCGGTAAACCGTGAATCTTCCGTGAATTCTGCCCAGTACATCATCACCGACGTGAGATCGGGCGCGTTTATACTAAAGGTTCTATGAGTTATGACGACTTGCAGCTCACTTTAATTTTACATGTACGCTGTGAATTTTCATTGTTTAGAATACCATTGCTTTAGAAAACATCTGGCGTCTTTCGTTAAGTAGCTGGCGTCTTTTCGTTTTGCTTTAGAAACATCTGGCGTTCTTTCGTTTTGCTTTTAGAAAACATCTGGCGTCTTTCGTTGGTTTATTTCATCAATCAACGCCGTTTTGAACAAAATTTTTATTGTTTAATCACGCACAGGAGAAATCTCACCAGGCACGACCTTGGAGGTAAACAATGGCTGCTAATGGGAATGAGAGGCAGAAGAAGTCGGCTTTTAGCTAACACTTACACTTCTACTAACGTTTCCTACTGGAACATGCCAATGGCTGCTAATGGGGAATGAGAGACAGAAGAATTCGGCTTTTAGTTAACGCGCACGCTGCGAATTTTTTATTGTTCAACAACGCACAGGAAAAATCTCCCACCGGCACCACCTTGGAGGTCAAGATCTGGTACTAGCGTTACGACTGGTTACGCACTACTTCTACGACAACTACGAGGGACGAACGGGTGCCGCTTTAAGGAGCTTCGCCCCTAAAATTTCCACTCACGCATAGCTCCGTAGAATACAGTACCATCCAAGACCCTTAAATTATATTGACGTTTCTCGATGCCAGTCGTATCGCCCGCTTCACCATGGGAGTGCATGGTGCTGCTTCTCCGACTAGCCGCATGATGTGCGTGGTGGCGCAAGGGTGAATGAACGAAACGCTCATGATATCCTTCCATCCCTGTCCTCTCGTTTCAAAGCTAAAAGTGTGGTATAAACCTTGGGCGGAAACCGTGAAAGCATTATTTGTAGACAGCTTTACGTACCCTTATATGAATTAAAAGGATTAAAAGGTTTATTGAAGGTAAGAGGACAGAATTCTTACAGGAACCGATCATTAGTGAGTCTTACACCTTTTCAGTGTTAACTAATATGATACCGGACATCACCGACCCTTTCTTATAGTTACTTATATCTACACGCGTCAATTAGATGCGTTATTGCTGTATAACAATGTAAAATGTTATATAGCAATTGTTTTTATTCGACACGCTCACCGAGAACAGTGAAAAATGCCTCAATAAATAATTTTTATTGCAGAAATAGCCGCGTATCCGCCTCTCTTCGCTATTCCAAAACAGTCTTTGCGAGCTGAACTGGGGGTACTGCAACAGTGAATAAGTCGGCAAGCTATTCAGAGCAGTTGGAGCTTTGGCGGAACAAATGGTCGGAACACGCGGCCAACCCGTCGTCTTTCCCCTTCAGATGCGAAACTTCAGATAAGCTTAAAGCACCTGAAGCCTTAAACCTATAGTCAATCACTGCCCGCTCGCGGTTTGCAAGGCAGTCCGCTGACTTACATTTTGCTATAATGTCACTGGGGGATGTTCCAGTACCTCCTGCATCTAAATGGCATCCCGAACTAAGGATCCCACTCACTGATCTTATTTTCACAGAACATCAAATAAACGTTTTATTATCTCTCTAGTTGAATTGAGGAGGTACACACGAGTTACAGGACGGACATACCGAATGACGCGTAATGTGCACATTCTACTCGTGGGTCTAAAACCAAGAAAAATACTGAGAATGTTGCCGCTCATTCGTTGGGAAGACACTGAGCTTAGGATTCAAAACTCGGTGGAGACCTAAGCCGAAAATCGCCAAAAATTCGCCATGTCGCCATTCATAATTTTAGGTCGCCACGGGCCTCTCAAATTCGCCAATTTGGCGAAAAGTAGCCACCATTGGCAACCCTGCCCAACGACGTACAATGAACTTTGCAAGAACTTTCATCTGAGGAGGCGAAAGTATCCGCCACCGCACAGTAAACTGAACAGGCCTCAGGCATTGACGCTCAGACTCCTGCAGGTCGGGGCATATCCCAGTCCCGCACTCTTGCACAAAATTTACCCAGAAATTCAGACGTCAAACACATGCGCGCTTTGCTCAGACATTGCCAGCTTAGATCATATGCTCTGGCGGTGCCCTGCGTTACGGGTTGAAAACGTTACATCGTCAAAGTGGGATGCTGCGCTACGCAGTACGGATTTAAGGACGCAGCTATGGGCGGTCCAACGGGCCCACGAAGTGGCGGACAGATTAGGCCTATCTGTCCCGACGTGGGAGCGGCCCGCTACGTGCTAGTTCACGCCCCGACGGACCTAAATAAAAGTTTTTCCATATTATACCATAGCTTATCGTTGCTGCCTTTGCTAGTGTTCGTTGCAAGTGACCTGCGGTGATATGCCCCGTAGCCCTTGCCGATCGGAAGATTTGTTTCTGCGTATTACCGGAGGATGACTTTTTTAAGTGCCACTCGTGACGATATACCACATTTAAATTCTGCAGCTTCACGTTCCGATGTTTAGCAATGTATTGCTATCGGTGCCACTCTGTGGTCCTTCGTAAAATTTGGGTCTACATGGGCTTCAGATGCTTCTTTGGTTTGCAAAAGGGACACTTTGCAAGCTTCCAGAGCTTTTTGATTAGCCCACGCTTACGAAGGAAATGACTCATTCAGTCGTTCTGTCTTTGGCAGTTCTGGCTGCTGATCGCGGTCATCGATGGATAGCTGCAAATGTCGGAGCTTTGTAGACATAATATCTAGGCTATGCTACATGTTTGTGTGACATGTGAAATGATATGAATTTTTTTACATCCAACTACTAATCTTGGGACTCTGTTGCGGAGTATGCATTGTTTAATCTCATATTTCTGTATTTTTGTCAAAACCACGCTCCCTCTTCCCGTTGCTCATGTCTTGAGATAGAGGCCAAGGTGTTTTTCGAGCTGCACTTGGAGCCTGTCTTCCCTGCGTTCTCCCCAACTATTAGAAATAAAGACAAATTCACACTCAAACTCGAATGAACTGAAGTAAAGTGGTGTACTGGGCGAGCTGGCACAGATTCATGGTGAGGATTGGCGCGTAAAATAGTGAACACAGAGCAGAAGACGCGCGAGTGGCGGTGACCGGAAACTCAACTTTATTGAAAAAGAGACCCGCTTTTTACGCGCTAAGCCTCGCATGATTAAAACTAAAATTCGTTGAATGGTGCTCAGCTGATATGATGACCGGTTGAAACAAAATTGCTTGTTGCCGTGGTTACTTATTTGAGTTGGCTTACATTTCCTAATGCAAGCTGTCAGTGGTCAACACCATAAACAGTCGCGTGCCGAGGAGGTAGACTGGATCCATCATTTAATTGACAGACTTCAAAGCGCAAGTCTAGAACTCCTCAGCTCTTCCACCAGACACTTTGCAGGCTAACGCCTCTGGTTAAATTCAATCTTTCCAAAAAGCCTTTATTTATGCTGTCCGCACGCATGCTCACGTTTACGGACGTTTTCTTTTGAGCCTTCTTTCTATTGCACATTCACTCTCTCCAGCGCAGACTAGCCAAACCCACGATATCCTTGCTACAATACCCGCTTTCTGCTTCGCTCTTTCTTTCCCTCTATTTTGGCCAAAGCACTTGCGCCAGCCCGGATGCCCTGTCACAGGTTTCTAAATTGCGATCACAGGTCAGAACATCCAGAGACACACATGAAGCGAAGCGCGGAAATAGCCTGCTCGAGAAAAGAGCCGAACGATCCGTTCACACATCACCGCAGATAGCTGGTACAGAAAAAAAAGCGCGCATGTATAAGAAATTGTGAGTGAAACAACTGGAGAAAAAGAAAAGGACAACAGACGTGCACACGCTGATACATGCTTTCAAGCTGCAAGCCGGCACCGACGCATTTACGTGCCTTTCCCTGAGCTCGATCGCTCAGGGTGGACATCACAGGGCTGCCAGCAGGAAAGCGTGCTCTCACAAAGGCACCTTCCCGAGACGAAGCAAGAAGTTAAGACCAACAGCTGCGGATGAATTGTGAGGTAACTGCCTGCGGACGATGACGTCCGAACCGTGCCAACGCTGAAAAAAATAAAGATGTGGCCCCTCTGGCATTTCAAGGCAGATGTCCGCGACGTCAACATCTGATTCTCTTTATTTTATTGATTATCATTATTATTATTTCTTGCAGCCGTTGGCTCTACAGCGGGTGAGTCCACAAGTTCGGACCGAGAGAAAGCGGTGAGCTTAGCGTATACCGGTCATCGTCCGGCAAACTGCAGCAGTCGTTCTTGTTTTTTATTTCTTTTTTTTTCTGTCGACGAGTCAAGTTAAGGGAGCGTCCATCGTGGCTGCTGCCACCTGTGTTTTTGGATTTGTCATGTATTTCTTCATTTCGTGCTCCCGAGTCCAAGGACTTTTCTGACGGCACGTTTCTCGATCGTCTTATCATACCCATTGCTAAAGATTGCGTGATATGATCTTTCTCTTTTTGGGGATAGCACTATATATTTGGTTTCTAAAGCATGTTTAGATCATCACTTACCCATTGCAGTGGAAGAAGCTTTCCTTCTTACGCGATTCCTTATGTGTTGTTTCGCCGGCGAGACTTCTCGCGATATCTTGCCCAAACAGCTTACGTGTATAGCTTTCACACAGCCTTCTCGCAAGGTGCCCTTTTTCCTTGGTGCTCTGTTTCAACTTAACCGTGCGTACTTTGTTGCTTACCTAAAAATCTCCCCATATTTGTCATTTACCTAAAATAAAAATACACGCCATATTATAGACGCTGTGGGTGTAGCACCTCGCGTGGTGATATTGACGGCATTGCTTTAAGTTGTTCGGTTGTATTACTACAAATTATGCGCTTGCTCGTATTGTCTATGCTACGCCGGCCGCGCAGCGTTACGCTTTTTAACGCGATAGCGTTAAAGAGCTCGTATCGCAGAAATTCCGCCGTCGGCGTCGGCACCGTTGATTGTGAGCGAAAAATCATCATCTTGTCCGTGACCGAAAAATCGAAAAAGCTGCAAATAAAATAAATAATAAAAATGCTGGGTCCGAGTGAAAATCGAACCCAGGCCGTCTGCGTGGTAAGCAGGTGTTCTACCACACAGCCACGCCCCTGCTTGGAGCTGCACTGAAAGTAACTTTGATGCTTCCCAAAAATACGCGTCCTGTATGCAGGTGTCACAGTACTAGATGTAATATGGCAGTAATATTGCGTAGTACAAGCGTACATTGCCATCGGGCGTCACACCATGCCATTATCATAACGACTTGGTGGTTTAAAGACAGCCACCCATTACAAAAGGCACACACATTACTGCGCGTATTCCCTTAAGACAACGTAGTGGGTGCATCGCAACTTCGAAAAAGGTTCTCGCGCATAATTGCTCCTGGTTTAAAGCATGCTACCCATTACATGAGGCACACACCTTAGTGCGCGCATTCTGTTAAACACTCGTAGTGTTCGAAGTGCGCACTAGGGGCAGGATATTGCTATCGCATTCAACTCTTAAAGGCGAAGCTTAAGCGTCCCCCAATTTTTTAGAACGCTAACTGCGTAATAACAAAAACAAAACAAAAAAATTACGGAGCTTGCACAAAGCCGCGCATGGCATATTAAAGTGAAAATGGTCGATTCCGAAGTCTAATCTGGTTGTTTCTAGGTTGTTGCTAGGCTTTAGCAAGGTTAGTTAGACACGGATGTCCAAACTCCAGAACCAAGCGTTCGCACCTCTCATAGACCTACGGGCACGTCATCGTTGGCGTAGGCTTTCCTTCGCTTCGGGCTCTTCTCGCAGTTCCCGTTCCCTAGGATGACAGCTTCGCACTAGTCGTGCCAAGCCTGAAGGAAGACCGCAGCCGGAGGGCCTTCGTTTTTTCTCATCATTTTCTTTGTTTGTTCCTTATCTTCCTTTCTCTTTCACTTTGTTTCTTGTATCTATTTTGTATCTGTTTCGTCCTTTTCTACTTTATTCTTTTTCTAGCTCTATATATCTTCATTTCTTTTTCTACCCTTTTTTATGTGTGTTTTTTTTCCTTCTCTTTATTTCTATTGATCTTTCAACTTTTTCCCGTCTTTTTCTATCTCTGCTTCTGTTTCTCTTCCTCTTTTTTTCTATATCTTTATGTCTTTATTCCCATTATTTCATTGAAATTTTCTATCTCTTGCTCTGTGTATTTCTCAGTGGACCAGTGGGGAGTAGTGCGATTTATGTGGCACATAACAGTTCATGATGATGATGACAGTTTTCTGATAGGTCACAAAAAGTACGGGTGGCTGAAACAGGTTCGCTGGTAAAAGCATGGTTGATCCCTCCGTCATAACAATCAGTATGGCACGAAAGGGAGCCTTATCTTCACAGCAGTAGTTGGCTGTTTATTGCACCTTGATCTGTGAGAGCTTGCGCAATGTTTATTGGTATTTGGCAGCTATAGCACCGTTGGACGTAGATACCCCCACGTTGACGCCTAATGCACAGCTTCATCCCGACGACTAACGTGTCGGTTTCTTTCTCTTTCTCTCTCTTTCCATATCTTTCTGTCTTTCTATTTTTTGTCTTTTTTATTGATTCTTTGAAATTTTCTGTCTCCTTCTTTCTATAGCTTTCTCTTTTTCTTAGTGAAGCAGTGGTGAGTAGTGCGATTTGGCCAGTTTCTGTGGCACATACCCGTTCGTGATTATGATAGTTTTCTGGAAGGCCGCACAAGTTACGACTAGCTTAAACAGCTTGAACAAGAAGGGAAATCTGGGCTAGTTGGTTATAGTTCTTATAGTTGGTGATAGGTTATAGTTGGTTATAGTAAGCTGATCGAAAATTAAACAGCTTGGCTGTTAAAAATAAGAAATATTGATACAGTCTTTTTTTCCATAAAAACAGTGACGACTTTAATCTTGTGCTCGCACTTTCGTCAGCAATAAAGACCTTCACAGTCAAGCATCTTATCCCTTACAACTGGCGTTTGGCTCAATTATGCTTTATGTCATTTTTCTGATGAATATTCCAAATTTGTACACTTCCCCCACAGTCTACTATCTGCCGAACATTGTTTATTGCAATTTTTTTTTCATATGCTAATGCGCCTTTGTTTCTCATACGAGCTAGATCAAACGGAATTGTTTTCGAGCATTAATTCCTAGAATTTTGCACCCATTAAAAATATTGTGGCTTTCAACTGCATATCTCCCCCTAAACATCTCTCCTTAGGCCCGTATTCTGAAACACTCCTTACATCAGCGAGGGGGCCTTAACTGCTTGAGGGCTCCTTATCACGTGTTCTGGAACGCTCCTTAGTAAGGTTCCCTCACTGAGGCCCTCCTTGGTGCTCCCTCAAGTTAAGGTAGCTCTAGGGCTACCTTCAGACCCCCTTACCTAGCTACATGCACTGGAAGGGCGCTTCTCTGCAGTTCTTTGACAGCGGCAGTGTGTCCGATTTCGTATTTTCGATCGATGCCTTGTACTTCTGCCCAAGCTCGCTAGAATTATATCCTCGTCTTTGTTGGAAAATTGCTTGCCAGGGGTATTTTCGAACGTGCGCCTGAACGGCTGTCAATTTTTTTCTTTAAGATTGGGCAGCGCGAAGAGGACAAGACATTTTACAGGAATAGAAAAAAAAAAGAAGAGACTCAAGGAATGTGAAAACGTAGGACCCTTGATCGTCCACCGTTCGTTCTGGCGTCTTCCAGGAATGACAGTTCTTATTTGGATCAGACTAACAATGGCTTCTTATGCATGGGCAATCTTCACATGTCATGCAGGCTGCTTTCGCAATGAGACATATGCGGTCGTCAGGGTGGGAGAAATTACATTGGTCTTAGCAAACACAGAGATGCAGCCGCATGCGCTACAGTGTGTGCCCAGGAAACCCTCCTTTTCTTTTCTGTGGATTATCTCAGCTACTGAGATTAGTAATCCGTCGTGATACAGGCGTGTGACTAGTGCCTAAAAGTTGGCGTCTACTCTGTGGCAGCATGGCTAATTTCACGTGATTGCAGCATGAGTATTTTCACGGTGACTAATATCACGTCTTATGACAAGGGGCGATATGAATTCTTCAAATATTCCGACCATTTGGGACAACTCAGAATGGAACACCGAGGCGCCACATTGCAAAACTGCTAAGAAATGGCCCACATATATCTGAATTCTGTCAGGTTTTGGGTTCCTGGGAACCGCTGCTGTAGACTTTGTCGTTTTGCAAAAAAAAAGGCCTATCCACAAAGGCGCGATGCACGACCCGATAGACGCGCCCTTGTTTTGAATGTAAACGTGATAATTTACTCGTACATAAATTCATTGGAGCCAAAATTTTCACCAAAGTGAGGAAATTTCATAAGATACACACTTCTCGGTTATGAAAATCAATCTCGTCGATGTCTTCGAATCTTTAAACGATCTTTATTAATCGCTCCCTTATAACAGGCCGTTGAAATGCATCAATGAACGCAATGAGCTCCAAGGTTGCTCGACCATCCTGTTAATATCTGCCGCAACAGGCGAAAGTTAAGTAAACGGAAAAGGCTGTGCACCCATATCGCGAAAAAATAGTGTACACGTTATTATTCATCGTTGTGCACTAAAATTCTCGTTATGATTGCTTGAAAACGGACGTTTAGTCAGTATTTCACTCGTACTCTCGATCCCGGACTTGTGGAACGCGCGCCTTACTTTACTGAGGCGGCCCTTAAAAAAAGGTAGGTTGAAGGAAGCCTTTAGAATAAGCTGGCTCTATAAAGGATCTCCTTAAGATCAGAAAGCATGAAGAGCTCCTCAGGTAAGGCAAGGAAAGGGTCTGAGGTAAGGATCGTTTCAGAACACTAGCCTTACTTTTCTTCACAAGATCTATCATTATAAGAGCTATTTGAAGGACGCCCTGTAGTATCCACCTTGTTTCATATCGCCAAGGACGAATCATCGCTACAAGGTGGGCCTACCATCTTGTCGCGCCAGGTTATGCGATGATTCGTTTGTTCCTAGGACAAGTACCGTCTGGAACCATGTTCCTGACTACATCGCCAGCATAACGGATGAAGAAGGTTTCATAATCGGCTTACGAGGTGCCTTGTAACTTTTTCTCTTCGTTTTTTTATTGCACATGTGACTATTATTTTTCCCACTCCTTTCTGTAGTGCCTTCGGGCGCTCAAACTGCTTCTAATCAATAAATAAATATATAAATAAATATTGAGGAGCAGCAAGACCTGGAAGAAAGGCGAACCTGTGCTATACCTGTTGGTATTATATCGGTGGCGCTTACCTACACCGTGGCTGATGAACTAATACAGCAGCGAACTGCCTCGATCGAACGACGTTCGCGCGAAAGCAAACTTCGCCGAAATCTCCTCTCTCCAGTCTTTCTAAAGGTTTCCGCGTACACTTCCGTCCCCGTATTTTGAGGCGGCCGTTCCTCGCTGCTACTGGCAGTACGAACATAACAGATTAAGAAAGTCCAAGAGGGCGCCTACAAATTGACCTCCTTTCACACCAGCTGGTTTCTTTCCGGGCAGAAAGGCGCATATCGCGAAGAAAGCGCACCGTCTTTTACTCGCTGCGCCTGTTTTCTTGCAAGCAATCTCACCGTTTCGGTGGATGTTGTTTGAGTACCTTTTCGAGCTGCAAGTTCGCATTACGCAACTTCCCCCTCTCCTATATATAGATCGAACTAGATTGTTCCAATTGTATCTTTCTTGCGAAATTGTGCGCTGACTCGAAGTTATTTCTTGCGGGCAACGTTGCTCATCATAGGTTCTTAACCCCAATGTAATCAGATGTATTTGACATCGTTTTTCGACACGTAATGACCTTCTTAAATGAAAAAAGAAAAAGCTTACAGAGTCCCTTATGTGTTCGCCTGAGAGAACTCGAAGGCGAAAGTCGTCTTCTTTTTCTTCTCTGTCGATGTATTGATCCTCACACGCCCCCCTCCGAAAGCTTTCTGCACCAAACGTGGCTTTGCCCTGCCATCGTTTTCGGCCCATTTTTGACCAAACGACGATGTAAGGAGATGACGCCACTTGTCGACGTCACGTGCCGTCATCACGTGATGACTTTTTGCATCACTCGTGCTGACACCGGACGTCAACGCCGTCGACGGTCAATTTTCGCGTTTGATGAGGCATCTAAGGCTTCCGCCTAATTAACGACCAAGTTATGGCTAACGTGGTATATGGCTGCGTACCACCTTACTTGTACATTTATGCCCGACAACGATGTCTTCTCCGCAAGTGCACTAATATTGCGGCAAAGCCAGATTGGTTATTGTTAGTTTCTTCGTGCAATTGTGAGAAACGACGGAGCTATGATTATTGAGTGTATTTATTTATTTATTTATTTATTTATTTAGGTATTCATTTATTCATTTATTTATCGAACACTGCAAGGCATTGCCCGCTGTCGGGACAGAAGGAGGTGATTAGCCTTCTGACGTACTCCTGTTCGCACTGGGCGTAAGAGCAGCAGCGCTTTCTTAGTTATACATAATCGAAATACGAAATGCACAAGCTATAAAAAATTATCAAAGCAACAGTTTGCTTGAGCACAAAAAAATTACACTATCTCCCGCTAAAGGGGACCATGAGGCGATGCGAAGCCGGAGCACTCGCACGATCGCGTTCCGTTGGCGTTCGTTGTGCATGCTACCGACCTCGCGTCGTGGAACGCGAAGAGGGACGCTACGCGCGTCGTATCTTCCATCTAGCCTGGCCGTTAATTCTCACAGGGCGAGCGGGGAACGCGGTCGATAGGCGGGCGAGAGGGGGGCAGCGTAGAGGAGGAGAGAGAAGGGGAGGGGACGCGCATGCGCTCGAGCTAATCGCGGCGTTGCGCAGGAGAGAATTTCGGCATGTCTAGCCCGCGTTTCAGAGGAAGAGTGGAAAGGGGGAGGGGGGAGGGAAAGGGGAGAGGGGTAGGGAGAGGCAAAGAGGAGAGGGAAGGGGGAGAGGGTGAGGGGAGAGGGTGAGTGGAGAGGGTATGCGCATGCGCAGTAAGGGTGGTCACGCCGCACACCACCACCACCACCACCGGAATGAGCTCCGCCTTAAGATACTTCGCATTTAATATTTCTAGATTATACAATGTTATGATAAATTGCCGAGAGATACCACTAAACAGTACTGAAATTCCTGAAATTCATGCTCATCACAGGCCTTGCAGCACACAGAAAGAAAGCAAGTCACGCAGCCCTTACAAAACTGCGGTATGTGACGTCATGACGACGTCATATTGAGGTCATAAATATTGCCGATCTATGACGTCGTGGTGACGTCATTGCGTGATGATAATTTTTTCATCGCTTCGCGTTCACATTCACGGCGCCGATGGTCACTTTTCGCGTTTAATGAGGCATCTAAGGCTTTCGCCTTTATGAGCGGCGGTGCGCGCTTTCACTGGAAACATTTTTCATAATGTTCACTCGATGTCCGAACAGCAACTCAAGCACTCTATTCATAGGTCAGCGAGGCTTGGTTTTTTTTTCTATTCATTTCTAAGTGGCAGTCGTGTAACATTGTCGCTGTGGGCACTGTGCGTACTCGTGCGTACTGATGAAACAATCACTACCAAGCAGTATCTCATAGCCTTACTTCGAGTAAAGAAAAGAAATGAAGATTGAAGTTTATTCAATATTTAGTACATATAGAGAATATAAACATTTTAGTACAGAAAAAGGTCCCACAGTGCAAACACTGTAGGGGGACCTTATTATAATGGTAGAAAAAAATAACGCTACCTAACAGCAAAAATGAAAACAGTAGAATATTCATAGTGCGAAGTATTCATAGTACCAAACGGCGATGCGAACAGGAATATATTGTAAAACATAAAAGAATAGGGGACAGGGAACTGTAACATAATAAGAAGCAAACACAATCATACCACAGAATTGAAGTTGTGATAAAGAACATTCAATAAATGGTTCATAGATTAATTATGAACTTGCGAAGCTGATGTTTGAATGACGAAACAGAAAAGGTAATGAGAACTAACAGACAATAATGCCAAGGAAAATATAGGGGATGTTATCTGTAGTAATTAGAATATAAATGTGAAGAAAATAAAGTGGAAGAAAAGATAACTTGCCGCCGGCAGGGACCGAACCTGCGACCTTTGAATAACTCGTCCGATGCTCTACCACTGAGCTACGGCGGCGGTGAACCTCCCGTCCACTTCATGGGGTATATATGTGCAATTAAACGTGGGAGTGTTACCCCGTATTCTTAAACGCACCTTCACTCAACGCTTGTCCTCGACTTAGCCAAGTCAAGGGGAAGCGCCTTCCTTCACTCAAGGCGCCGCTGTGTTTCTTGAACTCTCCTCCACTTTTCCTTTGCCAAGGGACGCTTTGCCAATGCTCCCTTGACTCGAGTGAAACATGTGGGCCGAAAAAAGGCGTCTGATAACGAGAATATACGTAAACGTGGTTAGCAAACTGCTGTTTCTGCATAATGAACGTTTGCTTTTCTTAATTATTATTCTTTATAATTGGACATTATGGCGAAGTGTACACCATTAGATCGGTAGCGTAGCTTCCGTAAGCTTTGATCCGACAGAGTAAGCGAAACCCCAAATCTGGCAACAGTCGCAGCCCGGCTGCTAGAGCAACAGTTGCCTTCGCTTCGCTTTGTCTTTTGCTGATCGTTTCCATGTGCTTAATTTGTCTAATTCCGCACGCGTCTGTTAATCGCGGTTTATATTTACGGTAGTGTCTAGGTGTGAATCATTCGTGACCGAGCCTTCGCCGTGGTGACTAACGAACTACATGAGCGATGGCAAAAAGCGCAGCCTCTCGAGCGGACGATTTGTTGTTTTGTTTACCTTCGTGCTGCTGAGAGCCTTGTGATCACTGATGCAGCTACAGAACGGATTACGCGGGAGAGTGAGTCATTTTTACTTGGAATCATATTACACTGGTGTGCTTTGTGACTTCCACACCGCGCGGAGAGGAAGAATTACTTGTAGGTAAACTTGCTCTCGCTGCGGGAGTACTAGCACAGTTAATAATTACAGGAGCCTGTGCAACTGTTGTTTTCTTATCTCATTTTCTGGGAGCTTTAGCGCGACACTGTAGCAGTGGATCCGCTCCGTTCAACAAAAAAAAAAAGCGGTATGTACTGCTCGCCGCTGTTATTCAAGGTTGTCCCGTAGGCGCACTAAGAAGCAGATACGTTGTACGTGTGGTTGAGCGCTCAAATTAGACTGTTACGTAAGTTGAGGAAAGCAAGCGTTTCTCTTTTCTCTACAATCTAGGGAAGCCGTAGCAAAACTGCAATTCGGCCTAGTTGGAACAAATACATCATTCACTTAACCGCGCAAAACACACAGGGACTAGAAGAGACAAGCACAGGCACGATCGACAGGCAGGGCCATGTCTGTCCTTGTAAGTCTCTTCTAGTCCCTGTGTGTTTTGCGCGAGTAAGTAATAGGGAAGCCGTGTTTTCATTTCCTTTTTTTTAAATTAGCAGCATATTGCCACGTGCGTTTCTTATTATCAATCTTGCTGTATTCGGTTTTCGCCCACAAAGACTGTCAGCAAAGCTCAGCGCAATCCGCGCCTGATTGTTCGAGAAGCTTCTGGATTATTGTAGCTTGTTTTGTTAAGATTGCGCGCAAGACGCGAACACTCTCGCTTATTCTAGAACTTGCGCGACAACCGGCGATAACGCTGGAATATTCGACGGCTTGTCAGTTGATCGACGGTCGACGCTCTGTTTGCCGCTATCAGTGTATTGCTTTCAGTTTCCCGGCCGCGGGTTCGGCCAAATAAACAGTTTCATCTCTGACGGGCTGACTGCTGTCTTCGTCAGCGTCACGACCACGTGACATCTGGTGGAGGTGCTGGGTACGTTCATGTTCCGAACGCCCCCGTCAAGCCGTCAACCCAGCCCCGCTCGAGAAGAAGACACCGACACCATCAGGGACAGTCGAGCAAGCCGGAGGCTTAAAGGACAACCCCCTCAATTCGGACTCCTACCGGACAAGCCAAGAGCCGAAGACAACGGGTACGATGTCGACGAAGACAACGGGTACGAAGGCGACGAAGACAACGGGTACGATGGCAGACGCAGTATCCCCTGCAGCCGCCCAGAGAGCCGCCTACCTTCCATGAATCGCCAAGCGATGGCTTCGAAACCTGGCTGGAGACGTTCGAAATGGTCTCAACATTCAACAACTGGAACACCGAAGACAAGCTGCGCCACGAGTACTTTTACCTGGAAGATGCGGCAAGGACTTGGTTCGAGAATCGGGAATCCAATCTTCGAACCTGGCACATCTTTCGCAGCGCTTTCCTGGAAACGTTTACAAGCGTCGTGCGAAAGGAAAGGGCCGCCGCATTGCTGGAAACTCGTGTGCAGCTCCCGAATGAAAAGGTGACAATCTTCTCGGAAGATATGAACCGACTGTTCCGCCATGCTGACCCTGACATGCCCGAAGAAGGTTCGTTTCCTCATGCGAGGAGTACAGGAACAGCTCTTCGCTGGACTTATGAGGAATCCTCCGAATACCGTCCAGGAATTCGTCTCAGAAGCCACGACCATCGAGAAGACGCTGGAGATGCGCACCCGACAGTACAATCGCCGCGCATTTCAAGACAGCGCAGCTGTTCATGCCTTCGATATCCGACGACTTGCGCCAAATGATCTGAGCCATCGTGCGAGAGGAGCTGCGAAAGCCCGCACCTTTTGCACAGCCCGAAGTGACATCGATTGCTGACGTTTACGCGAGGAACTCCAACAGTCACTGGGTGTTCCTCAGCCGACACCGCCGCAGCTGCAAGCATTGAGCTATGCTTTCTTTATTGTATGCTGCTGCAGCCCGACGCTACCGCCCCCCTCCTCGCCCATGTCAAGACGCTGCGCCGCCCCAGCAGTTCCGCCGCCAGGCACCACCGCCGCCAGCACCGACGTCATAACGCCCGCCAGCCGGCCAGGGATGCACGACGAGTAAGACCGACGTTTGGCGCGCCCCTGACAACCGCCTGCTCTGCGACCACTGCGGGGAGGCCGGCCACACGTACCGCCGCTACCAGTACCGACAGATGGGGCTACGCGGATTCGCCGTCAACCCACCGCGCCCACAGCCAGGCCAACGGCCTCGCGACATCGACGACTATCTCACTGGAACACAGTGGCAAGAACGACGACCTTCCCGCTCGCCGTCGCCCGGCCGCTACATGTCACTGCACCGCCGGCAGTACACTGGCCCAAACCGGAGCCGGTCGCCTAGCCCGTATCCGGGAAACTAAGGGCAGCAACCGATGGAGGTGCGGTTGCTGTACGACAAAATGCCGAATATCCTCCGCCGACGACGACAACGCGAAGAGACGTGCAGAACACGACGCGAACCCTGACGACGAAACCTCGCAGACCGAAGTAGACCTGACGACTCAACGGGGAAGTAGCGGAACAAACCGACGTAGCCGTGACCCGACGCCACGACCTAACTGCAACGCGACACGACGAACTAGCGACCTCGACGTTCTTATCGACGACCACAGCGTCACAGCTCTCGTCGACACCGGAGCCGACTATGCCGTCGTCAGTGGACCATTCGCCACCAAGCTGAAGAAAGTAAAGACCGCTTGGAGTGGACCCGAAATCCGGACAGCTGGAGGCCACCTGATAAGGCCGACTGGTGTCTGCACGGCGAGAGTCACCATCAATAACCGGACTTATCCTGCGAGCTTCGTATAATCCTACAAAACTGCTCCAGAGATGTGATACTTGGAATGGACTTCCTAAGTGACCACGGTGCCGTCATAGACCGGAGGTCTGAGTCGGTAACACTAACCTCAGACAAAGCGCTCCCGCCTCACGTTACACCAGGGAACCATGCACTGAATGTGGTAGAAGAGCAGGTGATCGTTCCGCCGCGTTCCAGCGTCACTATTTCCGTCGGCACCGAAAAACCTGCGAACCTTGAAGGCGTCATCGAGGGCGATCAGCACCTACTCCTCAACCGTCAAATTTGCGTCGCAAGAGGTATAGCCGAGCTGCGTGACGATAAAGCAAAGGTAGTGCTGACCAATTTCAGCCACGAATATAGGCACATCAACATTGGTACCACGGTCGCCTACATCGACGAATGTGTGGCCGCCAGCAATGCTTTCACCCTCTTCGATGCTGCCGAACCTGCTTTGAAGAATCGAGGTCCCGAACCAGATTTCAACGTCAACCCGAGCCTTCCGAAGGTCAAGCAAGACCAGCTCAAAACCCTGCTTCTGCAATACAAGGGCTGTTTTTCATCGTCGTCCAGACTTCGGCAGACACCGGTCGCAAGACATCGCATCATAACAGAAGAAAGTACCAGGCCACTTCGTCAGAGCCAGTACGGAGGTTCTACGCGAGAACGTGAGGCCATAAAGAAACAAGTCGACGAAATGCTACGCGACGACATCATTCAGCCTTCAAAGAGTCCGTGGGCGTCACCCGTGGTGTTAGTGATGAAGAAGGTTGGGAGCCTACGTTTCTGCGTCGATTATCGTCACCTCAACAAAATCACGAAAAAGGACGTGCACCCTCTCCCATGTATAGACGACGCCCCAGATCGACTCCAAAACGCGAAGTACCTTTCTTCGATGGACCTCAAGACCGGCTACTGGCAAATCGAAGTCGACAAGAGAGACCGAGAAAAGACTGCCTCCATAACACCGGACGGCCTCTTCGAGTTCAAGGTCATGCCCTTCGGTCTTTGCTCGGCACCTGCGACTTTCCAGCGAATCATGGATACAGTATTAGCTGGCTTGAACTGGCAGACTTGCCTTGTTTAATTGGACAACGTCGTTGTCTTTTTGTCGAACTTCAACGAACTACTCCAGCGCCTTGAATCCGTACTTGAAGCAATCAAAAACTCCGGGCTCACCCTGAAGCCAGAAAAGTGCCGCCTCGCGTACGAGGAGCTCTTGTTTTTGGGCCACGTAATCAACAAGAGTGGGGTGCGCCCAGACCCGCAGAAAACATCTGCCATCGCCGCTTTCCCGCCACCCACGGACAAGAAGGCCGTGCGCCGATTTCTCGGCTTGTGCGCCTATTACAGACGCTTTGCCAAAGACTTTTCACGGATCCCCGAGCCACTAACGCAGCTCACGTAGACCGACGTGGAATTCAGGTGGCAAACAGCGCAAGTCCAAGCATTTCATGAACTGAAACGACGCCTGCAGACGCCACCGATACTTGCGCATTTCAACGAATACGCCGATACGGAGATTCACACCGATGGAAGCAGCGGACGGACGGACTGGAAAGGGTCATCAGTTATGCTAGCCGGTCGCTGTCTAAGGCAGAGGCCAACTATTCCACAACAGAAAAGGAGTGTCTGGCCATCATCTGGGCTACGTCAAAGTTTCGCCCCTACCTCTACGGCAGGCCCTTCAAAGTTGTGAGCGACCATCATGCCTTGTGTTGGCTAGCTAACTTGAAGGACCCTTCAGGTCGCCTCGCACGGTGGAGCCTAAGACTTCAAGAATTCGATATTACCGT
This sequence comes from Rhipicephalus sanguineus, assembly GCF_013339695.2. Taxonomy (NCBI): domain Eukaryota; kingdom Metazoa; phylum Arthropoda; class Arachnida; order Ixodida; family Ixodidae; genus Rhipicephalus; species Rhipicephalus sanguineus. The sequence goes on from NC_051178.1 coordinate 94,985,267, forward strand.
CGTGTACAAGTCCGGAAGGAAACACTCCGACGCCGACTGCTTGTCTCGTGCCCCATCGACCCATCACCGCCCGACGACCAAGATGCTGACAGCTTCTTGGCAGCCATAAGTGCCGACGACTTCGCCGAACGACAGCGAGCCGACCCTGAACTGAAGGGTCTAGTGGAATGCCTGGAAGGCAGGACCATCGTCGTCCCAAAAGTATTGAGGCGAGGATTGGCCTCATTTTCCTTGAAAAACAACGTCCTCGTAAAGAAGAACTTCTCTCCGGCCCGAGCCAGCTGCTTTATCGTTGTACCTTCGGGACTGCGACCAGAAATTCTGCATGCCCTGCACGACGACCCGACGGCTGGACACCGCGGTTTTTCCCGCACGCTCGCACGAGTACAGGAAAAGTACTATTGGCCGCGCCTTGCCGCCGACGTCACGCGCTACGTAAGGACGTGCCGAGGCTGTCAGCGACGGAAGACACCGCCCACAAGCCCTGCAGGCTTCCTTGAGCCGATCAAGCCTCCTCGGCGACCATTCCAGCAGATCGGGGTGGACCTCCTGGGGCCGTTCCCAACGTCGACTTGCGGAAATAAACGGATCGTCGTGGCTACCGACTACCTCACCCGCTACGCCGAAACAAAAGCAGTGCCCAAAGGCCGTGCCGCTGAGGTAGCCAAGTCCTTCGTTGAGAGCATCGTCCTCCGACACGGCGCCCCAGAGGTTCTCATCACCGCCAAAGTACGGCGTTTACGGCTGGCCTAACTCAGGCGATCTTGGAATACAGCCACACAAGCCACCGCCGGACCACCGCGTACCACCCACAGACCAACGGCCTGACCGAGCGTCTAAATCAGACCATCGTCGACATGCTGGCCATGTACGTCGACGTTGAACAAAAGACGTGGGACGCCATCCTGCCGTACGTGACCTTCGCGTACAACACGGCCGTACAAGAAACGACGTAGATGACGCCATACAAGTTGGTCTGCGGACGGAGCCCGGCAACGACGCTCGACGCCATGCTACCAAACGTGACCGACGAGGAAAACATCGACGTGACTACTTACCTACAGCGCGCCGAAGAAGCATGACAGCTCGCCCGCCTACGGATCAAGAACCACCAGACGACCGACAGCCGCCGCTACAACCTTCGATGACGCCACATGGAATACCAACCCGGTGACCGTGTATTTGTATGGACGCCAATACACCGACGGGGACTTAGTGAGAAGCTTCTTCGACGATACTTCGGACCGTACAGGGTACTTCAACGCCTCGGCGCACTCGACTACGAGGTTGTCCCTGACGGCATTACTAACTCTCAGCGGCGCCGTGCGCGACCTGAAGTCATCTGTGTCGTGCGCCTCAAGCCATATTACGCGCGTTAGTGAATCTGAGGACTGTACTTTTGCTTTATTGTTGCTATTTATTGTTGCATGCATAGCTGCCCCCCCCCCCCCCGTGTTCTCTTTTCAGCATTGCGCTGAGCAGAGGGGGGCATTGCCACGTGCGTTTCTTATTATCACTTTTGCTGTATTCGGTTTTCGCCCACAAAGACTGTCAGCAACGCTCAGCGCAATCCGGGCCTCATTGTTCGAGAAGCTTCTCGAATATTGTAGCTCGTTTTGTTAAGATTGCGCGCAAGACGCGAACACTCCAGCTTATTCTAGAACTTGCGCGAGAACCGGCGATAACGCTGGAATATTCGACGGCACATGTATAAATGCCGACGCAATTCACCGCTTGTCAGTTGATCGACGGTCGACGCTCTGTTTGCCGCTATCAGTGTATTGCTTTCAGTTTCCCGGCACGGGTACGGCCAAATAAACAATTTCATCTCTGACGTGCTGACTGCTGCCTTCGTCGACGTCACGACCACGTGACAATATGTTGTCGGTTAACAGGGACTGATGTGTATGATTTTTTTTTCTTAACAGCGCTTTTTGACAAAAGGTATGATTCATGCAAAACGTTATTCATCCGAGGATGCTGGAGTAACAGTTAAATATTTCCACCAATGTTTTTTATTCGCCCTGCACTTGTTCATGTGCCTAGTATGACATATTCTATGGACGTTTTCAATTTTTTTTAATTCCGTCTCCAAGTCCACGCAGCGGCCACATTTTAAAAATTTCGTCCTGTCTTCCCATTCTAGGAGGGCAGATGGTCTGTACTAAGTGCGCGAATGTACTATGTACTAAAGTTTTGTCGTTTATTTGCAGTTGACTCCTGGGAATACCTGCTGAGGAGGACATCGGTGTCTGTGCTCTATTGCGAAGCTTTGGCAGTACACAATCCATAGAACATTCTTGGAGATTGTACACATCGTGTGGTTGAAGCCGCCGCTTTTGACTTTTGGTGCTGTTCTATTTTAACAACGACCGTGTGGGTGCTCTCAACCTGGGAGGAAGTGTTGCTAAGGAGCAGAGTAGTTTACTCAGTTGAATCAACGAAGACGACAGCAACGAAATGGTGTGAAGAATGCTCAAGGACGTTGCAGTCATCGTGGCTACTTCTGGTCACAAGAACCCTGTAGATATGTGTAAATATACGCTGTTGCTGTAACATTAGCGTGTCTGCCTGTTGGAACCGTGCCACCTCACTTCCGTGAAAGAGGAATGGTGTTGCATTCTAAGGAACATCTTTGATTTTTGTAGAATTGCTTTCCTGTTGAATCACAGCAGATGCTGTTTTTGCGATCCTCTCCGAAGACGATAGGACAAAGATAACGCTAATTTAGGTATTGACACTTCGACTGAGCAGAAATGACTTGCAAATGGTAGATTATTGTTAATTGTATGTGCTTGATGAAGAAGAACGTAGGTGACAAATACAGGCGTGTAATATGCAAGGTGTTCGTCAATCAAGCGTACGCGGCCTATATACTGTCAAGATGAAGTTCGAGCTCGTAGGACATCGTAAAGAAGAAACAGGCGGTAGCCACACTAGCGTGACTAATGCAGTACAGCTAGACAGATTACCTGCAGCTTCGCTCCATTTGTATATTGCCATGCAAATGCTGCGCGTTTTCAAAGAGTTCGTCTGTGCTCTTCTGCCGGCAGCCCGGTCGCTGCAGAAAATAAAGAGGCAATAAATAATACGAAACACAATGGCACATCAAAGCTCCATTTTTCATTACTTCTAGTTACACAATCATTAATATTTTTTGCGTTGGAGAACAGACATGTGTTTTGTTGTGGTAATTAGCTTTGACTATTTTGATATATGTTTGGGCCAGGCACTTGCGCAGCTGAACAGACATGTGACTATCTAACGCCCACTAATTTCATTATCTAATGGCAAGAATGTCCACAAATACACTGCGTGCTCTTTTTTTACAATTTGACGTCATTGCTTTATTAGAAGCGGTGTTATTACTAAGCTTGAAAATAAAACAATCTGATATAAAAATGTTTCTCTGCTGTATTACTATTATATCTCTTTGTGTTTGGTACGACGTTTCATGCATTTTTGTGTACATTCACGTTTCATACTGCACGACCTTGTGGTTGTATTTCCTATAGCTGGGCTTGGTCGTTCATAGATATTTTGAGCTGCATAAATACTGTATATCGAAGCTACGAATCATGTAGTTATTATAACTTTCAATACCACCAACTGCCCACTCGTCGTTACCAATTACATTGCCTTTTGTTTTAACTCAACAGTCCGAAATTGATGATCTTATCAAGAAGCAAAATCTGAAGCAAAAATCGGAGAACGTACCGTCTTGTTGATACAGAAGATTGACTTGCGGAGGTATGCTTCGTCGTATTTTGGTTAGGGTAGCGAAGATTTGCCTGAGTGAAAGTCGCTCAGGAGGACAGTGAACGCCACCGCATGAATAGTCAGGTAAGCAGGCATGAAGCTAGCTCCAATAATTTACCCATTAATTGGACGAAAGTCTGCTCTTACGCTTCCCTACCGCTTGTCCGTAAAGTCTTTCGCACCAGGCTTGAACTGATGCCGCGTACGATCTCCATCGAAATACACGTGTAAGCACTGGCGCCCGTAGTAAGACTTGGAGCACTCGCACGACGACTATCCGAAAGCACGTAATCCACTGGCTCATGCACAGAATACAACACATCACGGCACAAGCGAATGGTCCTCTTGACATCATGGCCGTCTGTGTCGGCGCCACAGTATAACTGAGCCGTTGCCGAACCGCTCGAAGACAGCTCCATAATAAATGCGCATCTTCACTGTCGAAAGAAATGCTGCGGCGATATGGCGGCGGCAGTTTGATTCATCGGGAAATGCCGACGAAGCGAGACACACGCTCCGCATGGACGCCACGCTGACGCAGAAACTTCACTCAAGGAACGATTCAAGGTAGCTCCCGCGCTACGTTGACTATCCCAAGTAAAACGCTCGAGATTTCCTCCAGTCGAGGTGCGTTTCGAGTGAAGGGCGATTTGTGAATAGGAAAACGGCCCTCAAGGAGCGTTTCGAGTGAAGGGTCGAGTCAAGAAGCTGGTTGCGGGCGTTGGTTGCGCGATGATATTGCGTGTTCACAAGTAAAGAAAGACAAAGGCACGTCTACAATAAGAACTCGTATATTTAAGCAAAAGCGCTGCGAGGCGAACGAGGCAGCAGCGACGGGGCGACTAGCGTAGCTTCGGCCCGGCGGCTGTGTTTACAACACCCGGCCGACCCGGCCGCCGTAACTCGAGTTCCCAGGCCACTCTCCGTGACCGCACAGTAAACACAACACGATGCGAACGTGGACTCCGATCGCCGAGCACGCTCGCTCGGCGCGGTTGCTATATAGGCTCCCCGCTAGTGAAGGAGCCCGCTGAAAGGAGGGAGCCTGAACGATACAGAGCGACGCTCCCTCGTTGCAGTGGTGGGAGGAGGTGAAGAGTGCGATGAAGTGGTGGGAACGGAGGCGGAAGGTGTGGCGCAATCTGGAATACCACGGGGCAGTGGGTCCTCGACGATGGCTGCTTTAAGGCGGTCGATAGACACGGTATCATGACGACCGTTCAAATCAAGCGTGTAGAGCTTCTCATGGCGCTTGATGACGCGGTAAGGTCCATCGTAAGGGCGCTGCAAGGGCTTTCGGACTGCGTCGCGGCGCACAAACACGCGTGTCGCCGTTTCCAAGTCAGGAGAGATGTAGGTAGAAACACTGTGTTTTACGCGAGGTTGTGGGGCAGAAAGACTGCGCATAGCGGAGCGCAGCTGCACCACATACTCGGTTGGATCAGGGCAAGGCGAGGTAGTTGAAGCATCAAAAAATTCTCCAGGAAGGCGGAGCTGTGAACCATAGGTCAGTTCGGCAGGTGTACACTTGATGTCTTGCTTTAACGTCGTCCTAAGACTAAGCAAAACAAGTGGCAGTGAAACTGTCCAGTTGACCGTGTCGGGTTGCGCCTTCAAGGATGCTTTCAGGGTCCGGTGAAAACGCTCGACCATGCCGTTAGCGATGGGGTGGTATGCTGTTGTGCGAATCCGCGAACTTCCCAGCAAAACCATGAGCTTCTTGAAAAGAGCAGACTCGAACTGTCGACCGCGATCGGTGGTGATTGTAGAGGGAACGCCAAAGCGTGACACCCAACCCGATACAAAAGCTTTAGCGATTGTTTCGCTTCTTATGTCGGGAATGGGAAACGCCTCTGGCCACCGAGTAAAACGGTCAATGCATGTCAGCAGGTAGGTGTTTCCATCCGATGGAGGCCATGGTCCGAGGATGTCCAGATGAACTTTATCGAAACGTTCTGAAGGCGGTGTGAAGGTGCCGTACGGAGAGCACGTATGGCGATAAACCTTGGACTGCTGGCACTGCAAACAACTACGGGTCCAAGCACGAACGTCTTTGTTAATTCCCGGCCAGACAAAACGCTGGGTGATAAGGTGTTGAGTAGCGCGGATGCCAGGATGGGAAAGGGTGTGCAAGGAGTCAAAAACAGCCCGACGGAAATCGCTCGGAACCACTGGTCGAGGGTTGCCGGTAGACATGTCGCACAAGATAGGAACGGTGCAGGACGGAAGGGTTACTTCACGAAACCTTAGTGTTCCAGGGGATAGGCGAAGTTTAGCGATTTCTTCGTCTTGTGCTTGCGCTGACGCTAGGGCGCTGAAATCGACAGTTGCCGGCGCTGCGGCACAAGATACGGAAGCCGTCAGGCGAGAAAGCGCATCGGCTGCAGCATTCGCATATCCCTGCACATGCCTGAGATCAGTTGTGAATTCCGCGATGTAAGCGAGGTGACGACTCTCACGGGGCGAAAATTTGCTGCTTGCAGACTTGATGGCAAACGTCAACGGCTTGTGATCCGTGGCGATGAAAAAACATCGGGCTTCAAGGAAATGCCTGAAGTGGCGCACACCCATATAAGCAGCAAGGAGTTCACGTCCGAAAGTGCGGTAGCGGCTTTCTGTGGGTGACAACTTGCGCGAGAAGAATGCCAAAGGCTGCCACGATCCGTCAACGAACTGTTGTAAGGCGGCTCCAACTGCCACCTCCGACGCGTCGGTCATGAGGCAGAGTGGAGCGTTTGGTGTTGGGTGAACAAGCAGGGCGGCGTCTGCGAGCTCTGTCTTAACTGCTTCAAAGGAGCTTGATGCATTCTCAGACCACGTAATGGAAGTACACTTCTTCTTCTTACCCTGAAGCAGGTCAGTAAGGGGTCTAATCAGGTCAGCACAGCGGGGAATGAAACGCCGATAGAAATTGATCAGTCCCAGGAACTCGCGCAGTTGACGCAAAGAAGTTGGCTTTGGGAAGTCTCGAACAACTTGCACTTTGGAAGGGAGTGGCCGGATTCCATGACAATCAACGTGGTGTCCGAGAAAGTCAAGTTCAGGCACGCCGAACGTACACTTGGTTTTGTTGACGATGAGGCCGTACTCGGCAAGGCGTTCGAAGAGCTGTCGAAGATGGGAAAGGTGTTCGTCTGCGTTGCGGCTAAAGATGAGGAGATCATCGATGTACGCAAAGCAGAACGGCAGGCCTCGGGTGACTGTGTCTACAAACCGCTGGAATGTTTGAGCGGCGTTACGGAGCCCGAAGGGCATCCTCAGGTATTCAAAAAGGCCGAGAGGTGTTATGACAGCAGTTTTGGGAATGTCCGAGGGTTCGACAGGTATCTGATGATACGCCTTGACCAGGTCAATCTTCGAAAAGATGGTTGCTCCATGCAGTGGTGCTGTGAAGTCCGCGATGTTAGGCAGTGGGTAGCGATCAGGAACGGTGGCGTTGTTCAAAGCGCGGTAGTCGCCGCAGGGTCGCCAGTCACCTGGGGACTTCTTGGGCACCATGTGCAGCGGAGAAGCCCAAGGACTTGATGAAGGTCGCACAATGCCAAGCTCGAGCATATGATCAAATTGAGCTCGGGCAACCTTGAGTCGATCTGGTGCGAGGCGTCGTGAACGACCATGGACAGGTGGCCCTGAGGTAATAATGTGGTGGGTAACATCGTGCTTGACAGGGCGCAGAAAATTGGACGGGCGAAGCAAGCTTGGAAAGTCTTCGAGTAACTGTTCGTACACTGACGAAGGTGGCTTGTTGATAACTGCGGTGATGCCGGTTGTTGACGCTATACCTTGCACCGTTAGGTGTGTCTTAGCATCGACAAGGCGCTTGCGGGAGATGTCCACGAGCAGGTCGAAATGACGAAGGAAGTCCGCTCCGAGAATTGGGTAAGAAACGTCCGCTACGAGGAAAACCCAACGAAAAACGCGACGGAGTCCAAGGTTAAGCGTGAGAGCGCGCTCACCGTAAGTCATGATGGTGGTCTTGTTGGCGGCTTGCAGCGTAAGTGCAGATCGGCGATTCTTCGGGAATGCGGGTGAGGGTGGAACAACGCTAACTTCGGCTCCCGTGTCCACGAGGAAACGCAGCCCTGATGTCTTGTCCAAAGCGAAGAACAAGCGGCTGCTTGCTGGACCGCCACCACTCGCCGCTTCTAGTGGTGAGTCGGAGCGTTTCCCGAGAAAGTGCAGGGAGATGAGCACTTTCGGGCGGCTGCACCAAAGGTCCGGTGATACCAACACTCGCCGGGATGCGGAGACTGTGATGAAGAGCGCCGGCGGGAAGAGGAGCGGCGGCGTGACGAGGATCGAGAGCGCGCAGACAGGGTAGTTATCTGAGCGGAGAGCTGTTCGATCTGGCTGCGAAAGTCGTCGCGTAGGGCGTGCAGGTCTGGTGGCGAAGGGCGAGATGCCTCAATTGTTGTGGAAGTGGTCGCGATCACTGACATAGTTGGGGAGTCGAATTCCATCACGGAGTCGGCAAGCTGCGCGAGCTTTTCCAGCGACAAGTCCGCTGCAGCGGCGAGCACCATGCGGACGGTCGAAGGCAGGCGCTGTAGGAAGAGCTCTCGTAGCAGGGCCTGATCGAACGAGGTGGCCTTGTCACCAAGAAGCTGCTGAAGACGGCGCAAAAGCTGTGAAGGCTTACGGTCGCCTAGTTCTTCAGCAGAAAGCAGCTGTTGGAGACGCTGCCTCTCTGAAGACGAAGTGCGTTTCAGGAGCTCGGCCGACAACTTCTCATAGGGGTTCGTCTCCTGTGGGGCCAGAATGAGGTCTCTGATTTCGCTGGCGATCTCCGGTGGAAGCGCAGACACCACGTGGTGGAATTTTGATATCTGAGTCGTTACCCGGGCCGTGACAAACTGGCTGTTTACTTGCGCCAGCCAGAGAGACGGATCAGCAGGCCAGAATTGCGGAAGCCGAAAAGAGACGGCGGAGACTGCTTGCGTCGCTGCAGGGTCGGGGGATGCTTGTCTGGAGTCGCCGGTGGTTTCCATCGTCATCGCAGCCAGGAAAATGATTGTAAAAATTTCGATAGTCCATGGTCACCAATTTGTAGACGTCCAGGGCGTTGGTTGCGTGATGATATTGCGTGTTCACAAGTAAAGAAAGACAAAGGCACGTCTACAATAAGAACTCGTATATTTAAGCAAAAGCGCTGCGAGGCGAACGAGGCAGCAGCGACGGGGCGACTTCGGCCCGGCGCTGCAGCTTCGGCCCGGCGGCTGTGTTTACAACACCCGGCCGACCCGGCCGCCGTAACTCGAGTTCCCAGGCCACTCTCCGTGAGCGCACAGTAAACACAACACGATGCGAACGTGGACTCCGAGCGCCGAGCACGCTCGCTCGGCGCGGTTGCTATAAAGCGTTTGTGAATACGGGGGTTAGTCAGCGTCGATCGAAGCCATGGCGGCGAGTGTGGAACACTCTTTTTCTGCCTGTTGGCGTCACGTAGCACGTGATCTTTTTACGAGCTGGCAGCTGACCAATAATCCCTCGCATACCACCTGAAGGCATCAAGTCTGCCAGAACGAGACGCTCGCTATGAACGAAAGAAAGGAGATGGCTTTTAAGCGCTTGTTTTTCTTTGTTAAACACAATATTAATGAGAACTAACAGGCAATTATCTTTTCGTCGACTTTACTTTCTTCACATTTATATCCTAATTATTACAAATAACATTCCCTATACTGTCCTTGGCATTATTGTCTGTGAGTGCACATTAATATTGTGTTAAGAACGAGCCCTTAAAAAAGATAAAAAGCACACTTAATAATGTATGGCAAATAATTCCAAAGCGTGGAACATTGGAAGGATCCCTACAATAGTGCTTTAAATAGCAGGTACGAAATGGCGCGTGTTCATATATATATATATATATATAATATATATATTGTGGCGAAGCAATTGGTACTGTTCAACGGTTGCGCTCTCCAGCGGCTCCTAGTGGGTCGTCCTCTTCTAAACGCCTCTCGCGCTCGGAGCCCGTGCTTTTGCCTTGACTGTCGCCATAGTGCATTGTCGCCGAGTGCCGTCCAATAAACAGCTTAACAAATTGGTGGAGAGTGCTGTGCTCACATTCAATGCCCCTGGAGCTTCGTTCCCGTACCCTGCCATCTACCATGCCTCAAGACGCCGCTCAGCAAACGCAGCCTCCCACACCGACCACATGTCCCGGTGTCCCACGCATCCGCGATCCACCTATCTTCACTGGCGCCGATGGCACCGACGTGGAGGACTGGCTCGCAATTTACGAGCGCGTGAGCGTACCCAACAAATGGGACGAAGCAGGCAAGTTGACCAACTTGGTCTTCTACCTCGCGGGAGTAGCAAGCTTGTGGTACAACAACCACGCGTCCGATTTTGCGACTTGGTCGGATTTCAAGACCGCCATCATCAACGTTTTTGGCCGCCCTGCAGTTCGTATGCTGCAAGCAGAACAGCGCTTGCGCGAACGAGCTCAGCAGGCCGGTGAATCTTTCACCAGTTATATCGAAGACGTTCTGGACTTGTGTAAGAAAGCCAACGGCACCATGTCCGAGTCTGACAAGATCCGGAACATTATGAAGGGCATTGACGACGATGCCTTCACAATGTTGCTCGCTAAAAACCCTTCCACCGTGGCCGAGGTCATAACACTGTGCCAGAGCTACGAGGATCTCCGCCGGCAACGTTCGATGACCCGTCGCTCTCCATCACGCGACGAAGAGCTTGCTGGCTTGGCGGCCATACCTGACCAGGCCACGCTGCTGGCAGAAGTGAAGGCATTCGTGCGCGAGGAAATCGCGCGCCAGTTCTCTCTCCTGGCCTTTGGCCACCCGCCGCACGTTCAACAGTCGTCGACGACCCTTCTTCCTCCCATCCGCCGAGCGATTGAGCAGGAAATCGCGGAGGTGATGCCTGAGTACCACCAGCGACCTCCAGCTCCTGCGCCACAGAGTTACACTCAGGTTGTCGCCAGGACGCACCAGGCAATCCCTGCGGCTGCACCGTTGAGTTACGCCGAAGCCGCCGCTAGACCTCCGTCCTTCGAAGCGGGCGTGCCGGCTACGTATGCTGCCGTCATCCCTAGGTCCCGACTGCAACCCAACTTGCAGTCAGTTCAGCAGCCGCCCCGTCAATCGCATGCTGCGACGTGGGCGGGACCTGCCCCGGCGAACCGATGGCGCACACCCGACAATCGGCCCATCTGCTTTGCATGCGGTTATGCCGGTCACGTGGCCCGTTACTGCCATCGCGTGCAGCCGCCTCGAGTCGCGTCACCCACCACCAGCCAGTCCAGCCGTGCATTCTACGACCCGCCTATGTCGCCGACGTCACGCCCAGTTCCATCCACTCGCCGCTCTCCGTCTCCACGCCGTCGCTCACTGTCACCAATGCGGCCACGTTCTGTCGCACGAGAGCAGGAAAACTAGTCGTCGCAGTCCACGAGGCAAGGGCTGCGACGCTATCGAACTGTAAAAGCCCTCAGCGAAGTCCATCGAATGTCATAGACGTGTTTGTGGACGGTGTTCGCGCATCTGCCCTTATCGACACTGGAGCCGCCGTATCCGTTATGGACGCAAAACTTAGCCGCTTACTTCGAAAAGTGACGACGCCACTTTCTGGGATGTCCCTCCGTACCGCCAGCTCCCAGAGTATTAGGCCTACAGCAGTATGCACTTCTCGCGTCGTCATTCAGGACGTTCTGTACGACGTCGAGTTCATCATAATTGCTGCATGCTCCCACGACGTCATCCTGGGATGGGATTTTCTCTCCCGCCACGACGCCATAATTCACTGCGCACCAGCCGCCCTCGAGCTCTCACCGTTCTCACATTTGACGCCGCAGACAGTCCATCGGCATTCACCAAGACCCTCGTCACAGACGATACCAAAGTTCCTCCAAACTCGTCGACGGCTGTGCCAGTTTACTGCGCGTGTCTCTGCGACACCATTGCACTCCTTTCGCCATCTGACCGCGTTTGCACTAGGAAAGGGTTGCTGGTACCTTTCGCGACCGTGCAAGTCACTCAGGGTAGCACCGCTATTTTTGTTACCAACCCATCCCCGCACATTGTTACGTTGGTGCGAGGGGAATGTCTCGGCAGAGTGGAGCCCCTCGAAGACGCACAAGTTCTGGACGCACCCGATGACTCGCACTGCACCGGTTCCCGTACCATCAGTGCCGTTTCCACGTCTGATTCCTCACCCGCGGATGTATTTGGTCCCTCCATTGCTGACAACCTTACGTCGGTCCAGCGTTCCCAGCTTCTGTGCCTGTTGGAAGAATTTCGTTCTTCTTTCGATGTCGGGCAAACTTCTCTCGGCCGCACGTCCGCTGTTACGCATCGCATCGACACTGGCGCCCAACCACCATTGCGGCAACGTCCATATCGCGTGTCTCCCACAGAACGTCGGGTAATTAATGAGCAAGTCGACGATATGCTTCGACGCGACGTTATTCGACCCTCGGACAGCCCATGGGCGTCTCCTGTTGTTCTCGTTGCCAAGAAGGACGGTTCTGTGCGCTTCTGTGTGGACTACCGAAGGCTCAACAAGATCACTCGGAAGGATGTTTATCCGCTGCCGCGAATCGACGACGCGATTGACAGCCTCCAAGGAGCAGAATACTTTTCATCTCTCGATTTGCGCTCGGGGTACTGGCAAGTACCCATGGCTGATGACGCTCGACCGAAGACAGCCTTTGTCACGCCCGACGGCTTGTACGAGTTCAACGTCATGCCGTTTGGTCTGTGCAATGCGCCCGCGACCTTCGAGCGCATGATGGACACCGTTCTGCGCAACTTGAAATGGCACACGTGCTTGTGTTACCTGGACGACGTCGTCGTTTTCGCTCCGGACTTCTCCACGCATCTTCAACGTCTGCGGCATGTCTTGACGCGTTTGACCAACGCCGGCCTCCAACTGAACCTGAAGAAGTGCCGATTTGCAGCACGGCAGCTGACAATCCTAGGCTACGTCGTGTCTAAGGACGGAATCCTTCCCGATCCGGCCAAGCTTCGAGCCGTGGCCGAATTTCCCAAACCTACGTCCGTCAAAGAACTGCGCAGTTTCGTAGGACTGTGCTCCTATTTTCGACGTTTCATACGCAACTTTGCCACCATCATATCGCCGCTGACGAAGCTCCTTGGAAGTAACGGGCCCCTACATTCGTGGTCGTCCGAATGCGACGACGCGTTCGCACAGCTCCGTCGTTTGTTGACGTCTCCTCCCATACTACGCCACTACGACCCTACGGCCCCAACCGAGGTACACACGGACGCCAGCGGTGTAGGCCTCGGTGCTGTTCTTGCGCAACGCAAACCAGGGTTCCCCGAATATGTCGTCGCCTACGCAAGTCGTATGCTTACTAGAGCCGAGACCAATTACACTGTCACGGAAAAAGAGTGCCTGGCGATCATCTGGGCCCTTACAAAATTTCGACCTTATTTGTATGGTCGCCCATTTGATGTCGTCACCGATCACCACGCACTATGTTGGCTGTCGTCATTGAAGGATCCCTCGGGCCGTCTCGCCCGCTGGGCACTTCGCCTGCAAGACTACGACATCCGCGTGCTGTACCGCAACGGACGCCAGCATGCTGACGCCGACGCCCTCTCGCGCTCCCCCTTGCCTGACGACAATGCCTCCTGCTCAATATCTCACACTGCTGTTTCTTCTATCGATGTTCACACCATCGCTACCGAGCAGCGCAAGGATAAATGGATCGCTTCGCTAATAGACTTGCTCACTGATCCGTCGACAACACCAACCACTCGCGCGTTGCGCCGTCAAGCCCACCATTTCGCCATTCGTGACGACCTACTGCACCGACGCAATTACAACGCCGACGGCCGCCAGTGGCTTCTTGTGATACCCCGAAGTCTGCGTGCTAAAATATGCGAGTCCTTCCACTCTGATCCGCAATGCGCGCACTCTGGGGTATCCAAAACTTACCACCGTATTCGACAACGATACTTCTGGCGAGGGATGTACCGCTACGTGCAGAAGTTCGCCCGCTCCTGCCTCGATTGCCAACGCCGAAAACCTTCAACGCACGTGTCACCAGTCGGTCTACAACCATTACCTTGCCCTAACCGTCCGTTTGGGCGCGTGGGCATCGATTTGTACGGACCACTTCCTCTGACGTCGGCTGGTAACCGTTGGGCCATCGTCGCCGTTGACCATCTAACGCGATACGCCGAAACCGCTGCCCTCCCAGCGGCTACAGCGCGTGATGTTGCCTCCTTCCTGCTACACCGATTCATGCTGCGTCACGGTCCACCCCAGGAGCTTCTCAGCGATCGAGGCCGTGTCTTCTTGTCGGAAGTCGTCGAAGCCATTCTCAAAGAGTGCCATGCTGTTCATCGCAAAACTACTGCTTACCACCCCCAGACGAATGGCCTAACCGAACGCTTCAACCGCACGCTCGGCGACATGCTCTCAATGTACGTCGCCGCCGATCACACAAATTGGGATGCCATTCTGCCCTTCGTCACCTACGCCTATAATACCGCCCCTCAAAGCACAACTGGTTTTTCACCCTTCTTCCTATTGTACGGAAGGCACCCGTTGCACACCATTGACACAATACTACACTACAAGCCGGATCCATCTGATTGTGCGCCTATTTCTGACACAGCCAGGCTTGCTGAAGAGTGTCGCGAGCTTGCAAAGGCCTTTACAACGCACGAACAAGAGCGGCAGAAGAGCCTTCGCGGTGGCACCACCACTTCTGAGTCCACGTTCCTCCCCGGAGCGCTCGTATGGCTCTCGGTCCCTACCACTGCAACCGGCCTCTCTTCAAAACTACTGCCGAAATACGAAGGCCCTTACCGGGTCGTCGAGCGCACATCCCCGGTCAACTACCTGATCGAACCCATCGAACCAGCTTCAGACATGCGCCGTCGAGGGCGCGACATAGTCAACGTGGAGCGCCTCAAGGCCTACTATGACCCACTCATAGTAACGAGCTGTTAGGTCGCCGGACGGCTCCCTTTTCGTACCCGGGGTAGTTGTGGCGAAGCAATTGGTACTGTTCAACGGTTGCGCTCTCCAGCGGCTCCTAGTGGGTCGTCCTCTTCTAAACGCCTCTCGCGCTCGGAGCCCGTGCTTTTGCCTTGACTGTCGCTATAGTGCATTGTCGCCGAGTGCCGTCCAATAAACAGCTTAACAATATATATATATATATATATATATATATATATATATATATATATATAATATATATATATATATATATATATATATATATATATATATATATATATATATATATATATATAGATAGATAGATAGATAGATATAGCAGGCTTGCGAAGACCGAATTCTTTACATCAATGCTGAGAATGCATATAAAACATAAAGATCTGCCAAATATACTGTTTTACTATGTTTGATTCGTTTATCTGGTCTGTTCCCATGGGGCGCTCGCTGCTCAGTGTCGCGCGGTTAAGTTGATTCACGTGGCGCGCTTTTTTTCGTCACGTCTCTTCGCGCTTAAAGTTTGAGCATTCATTCATAGAAAAGTTACCTTCACAGTAGATGCACGTGGGCATGCTTGAACAACGCCGCATTAATGGTTCTCGAGTGTAGTCATCGTGGCGCAAAATAAAGCACGTATTTTATTATGATTACTGGCAATATCACTGCACCTTCTTCTGGCAGTAAGATGTTTATTTGAGATTATTGTTAGCGACAAAAACTCTTCTATGGAGGAAGCACGCTTCCTTAAGAAAATCGGGCTAATGAATGCTGAAACAGCGTCGCAGCTCCGCTGGGACAATTCAAGAAGTGCAGACAAAGTAAAACAATAAATAAGGCTGTTATCCAACATTCATTCTCTCAGCGCATGTTGTATTGACGAACAAACGACTGTAAGCGAATGGCCACCCAACCACTAAATCAACAAAAATAAAACGTGCCCTAGTTTTCGGCGTTTTCTTCGTGCAACGAAAGTTGACCATAACCCAGGCAGCACACAACGTCGGGCCGATATTGGTGTTACGGCGGCTGTGCGCGGCCCCACCTCGGGCCAGCATAGCCAGCCTGGCGCCGACATCGGCGGAGCCGCCGACATTCACCGGCAAAATTGGGCCGATTTTGCCGCCTTTCAGCCGATGTTGGGCTTTCACCGGCAACATTGGGCCGAGTTTACCGGCGTTCTGCCGTCTTTCCGCCGATATCGGCTTAACCGATTTCTTTCGTCGGCAACATTGGGCCGTGTTTGCCGGCGTTCTGCTGTTCTTCCGCCGACATCGGCTTAGCCGATGGCTTTCACCGGCAACATTGGGCCGAGTTAGCCGCCGTTCTGCCGTACTTTCGCCGACATCGGCCGAGCCGATGGTTTTCACCGGCAACATTGGACCGAGCATGCCGTCATTCTGCCGTGCTTCAGCTGACGTCGGCGGAGCCGATGGCTTATCGACGATGTTGGAACTTTCTTGTCTCCCTTCAGACAGTTATACATGACCTGTTGAGAATGTCCTCCTGCGTCGCGGCGCTCCAAAAGTCCTCGTCACCGACCGAGGTACGGCTTTTACGGCAGAGCTAACGCAAAACATCTTGAAATAGACCCACACAAGTCACCGACGGACATCACCCGCAGGCGAATGGCCTCACTGAGCGGCTAAATGAAACCGTCGCCGACAAGCTCGCAATGTACTGTACGTCGAACACATAACATGGGATGCCATAATATCTTCCGCACATAACCTGAAGTTAACACGGCAGTGTAACAAACGGCGCACATATGACGCCGTTCAAACTAGTTCACGGAAGCCCCCCAACGACGCTGGACGCCGTGTTGCCGGCCGTCAATGACGAGAATAACCTCGACGTTGCGCTCTACCTTCAGGCCGCCGAAGAAGCCCGGCAGCTCGCCCACCTAGGATATAATCGTAATGCAATAGAGCATTAGGCGCTTGAATATTTGTAGCAGAAGCTGCAGAATGCCGCTACATGGATTGCTGTGCTAGCACAAATAACAAAGTTCAAATATTGTACCGTGCTAATGCCGCACGTACGACTCGGGGCGCGAAGTATCGCCGACTGAATAGCTTGCATTCTCTTATTAGTTTCTGCTATGACAATGACTAACAACTATCACTAGCACAGTCACTTTTCTACCAAAAAAAGGTTGTCTTTAGAAGAATAACTGACTCAAATTAGATGGCCACTTCGTTGACCAGTTGTTCAACGCTATCAAAAATGTTGAAACGTTATAACACATGCCATTAACTTCATGGGCCAAATTCGAAGTACCTCTGTTTTGTAAATGTTTTTGCCACTGGTCGGCCGACTTCACTAATGTATCCAGCATAAAAATTCACCCAAACATTCCCGCACAAATGCTTTTAGCGGAAGAAGTTTTATGTGAATAATTCTGTGCATAAATCGAGCCTGTCATCATATTTATAGCGCTATATCCTTTCAGTCGCTGAATGTGTGGTGCGAGCGCTCATACTTCACGGACAGTTTCCGATCTCTGTGTTTACACATATTTACTCACGCGCGTGTTTGGGTCAAGCGTAACAAGCGCATTTGCTTCAGTGATGTCACATAATTTTACTTTATGAAAATAGTAAAAAGCTCAGCAAGGCGTGTTGCTGAGCTAGTTGGTTCATTACTTGAGAAAAATAGGTATGGTGCAAAAAAAGACCGGGCGAAGTGAAGACACGTTTTGTCGTTTGAATGTTTCCAAATCAACTAGCCCGTTGACCATCTTTAACGAACTGACAAACACGTGTTTGCCACGTGTTTGTCAGTTCGTATTTGCACTTCGTTGTCGTCCATTTTGTGACATAGATATCTTTTTCAAGTAAAAATCTCGCTCAACGATTGCTTCCCACGTGCTTTCAGAAACAGTCGCATAAAATTATTATTATGGCACGTGAAATACAATGAAAAATGCTGCTTCAACGTGGTGTACGCAAAATTTTCATGTAGCGACATGTGGCAACAAGTGATGCATTGAAAATTCGACGAACGCCTTACTCAAACGGCATGCCCATAGACATGCTGGGGGGATCGCACACCATTGTGGTAGGCTGAGCCGTGCTTTTTTCGTCTTCTCCAACCTCTACCCCCCTCCCTCCCTTCCCCGCGTTCAGCGTCATTGTCGCGAAACTCGCTTGACCAGGCAGGGTAGGGTGGCCGTCCCGACCGAGGGACAATCGAAGCTGCGGGAGCAGGTTTTTTTCACTCCGACCAGCAGAATTCTTCAAGAAGTGCGGTGTGTGGACATGTTTGGTGGAAAGTCAAAATCGTGCACGAGACGGATACGCGGCAGGATTCAGGCATTGTTTTTGGGAGAGATCACCGCAGCGAGAAACCAGTGGCCCCCTGCTTCCATGTTGAACTCGCTCACCTCATATAAGGCCACGTGTTCACTACTGTTACGTGTCATCAGATTTTTGTTCTCTTCTTATCGCGTATTTTCTATTGACCATCGTGTTCTGTGTATTCTGATATGGTGCGCTTGCATTTTTTATTCGCTCGTGTTTTTAGCGATCCAACGGGCACACGTGAGTGGTTTTTATGCATGATTCCTTTCTGTTACAATCTTACCTTTAGATTAGGAATGCGTGCGTGTCTATCTTGTTTAGATGTAGAGTTCATGGGATCTTGTGGTACCGCTCGCAATGTTTTTCGCGTCGCGTGCAGCAGTTTATCCATCTTTTTGGCCCTTAAGTTATCACTGAAAAAATTGCAATTCCCGCTTGAAGGGTAACGCTAATTTAATTGCCAGTCTTGTGCTGCGAATGCCTACCGTACCTTGGTGAACTTAATAAACGTAAAGGGGGGGGGGGTGCACCTCTGCTCGTAATTAGCTCACGCGTATACACAATCTTCTAGTCTAGTTGCCACTCTTAATATCGCTTTTTCGGCAAGCCGCCTAACATTATCTTTCTTTTCTTCAGGTCCGTCTTTAATCCTACTTTAATGCTGCCTTCGTTTACATCTTCGGAATTTTTTTCGTGATTCGGCACCGTCGTTGCTGAAAAGCGCGATATCATCCGCAAAACGCAAATAGCTAAGATATTCTTCGTTAATCCTTATTCCTATTTTTGCCCGTTCTAGTTCTTTCAATATTTATAGTGAATGTGCCGCGCATAACGTTGAAGAGATTGTAACGATTCGCATAGGCGTGCGCACAGTGGGGCAGGGGGGTGGCCGGCCCCCGTAGTCACCTAATAAGAGGTGGGCGCAAGGTCTGCCAAACACATTGACTTAATAGGGAGGGGGGGGCGCCACGATGAACCTTCTCCCCCCCCCCCCCTGAAGGGGAACCCTGCTCACGCCTGTGATTTTGCGCCTGACCCCATTCTCGATTAGGATTGTCCTGCTTTTTTTTGAGAATACGGTGGCTGTGGGGTTGTTTTAGATGTTGGCTTATTCCTTTATGGCATAATTATTCCGGAACTGCTGGCGTGTGTTCATATCTGTGAATAAATTTGTGTTTATCACCTTGCAAATGTGTTGCTCCTTAATTTCTCAGACGCATGCGTAGTTGGTGCCGCAGGCCTTTCATCTGTGTTGGAGACAATATTGACTTTCGTTCTCGGCCTGGCACGGTTCGACAGAATTGTCGGTCTTAATCACACACTAAGACATCAGTGGAGCAGTCGTTATAATTAGGAAGCATTTTTCGAATATGGCACCAATGGTAGTCAATGAATGCCGTTGGCCCGCGAATAGTCTATTTTAGCGCTGCTGCATTACAGTACAGTAATCACAGTAATACCGAACTGCCGTGGTCGGCATGCAGCCATTTTACTTTATAACACGTGTATCAGCCTGCCTGATCAAGTTACTTTACGCATCGAGCAACTACCGCCGGTGTCCCCATATAAACTAGCTACGTGCAGACCACGACGGTGCAGTACTACCGTACTTAACGCACGGTAAGCCACCACTGCTAAAACATAATAGCGGGTGTAAACGGTCACGCCGGCGGCTACCCGACGTCGGCGGGGCCGACACCACGCCAGCATCGGCTAGCATACATAGGCCCAATGACGGCTTGCCATCATCGGCTGAATAACGGCAGGCCCGTCTCGCACCGACACTGGCTAGCCCACGTCGGCCCGAAGCCGGCAAGCCCGCATCGGCCGAACGGCGGCTAGCCGACGTCGGCCCGAAGCCGGCAAGCCCGCATCGGCCCAACGGCGGCTAGCCGACGTCGGGCCGATGCGGGTGAAAGTAGCGCGAGCGTGATTTGCCGACGTGGGGCCAATATTGCTGCCGTCACTTGCCGAAGTTGGTCCATGATCGGTCCAATGGCGGCGTGCTGCCTGGGAACGAGGCGCTCACGGAAGATAAAAACTACAATAGAGCTCTCTGCTTACATAACAAATGTCGCGACCACGCGTCGCAGCCACTGGACGGCGAGGCCAGAGCTTTAGTTCCACTAGCAGGCAACTTTCCTAATTTGAAAGCGTATCGGAGCGCGAGCGCGCGCTAGCTTAAGTATTGCTGCGCTGTTTTGGTCTCCGTTAGATTTTACGTTCCCTCATCGCTCCATGTTGTCCAAAACGACGGAATAATGGCTTGCCGGTGGCAACGGCGCCAGTGATGACGCTGCCAGCGCTCAGTGTGCGTCTTATCGCATTTCATTGCTCCACCGCTTCTTCACGTATAGCGGGCTGATGGCGCCTACAAACAATGCGAAACAGCTGCACACTTTGAGATAGGAACAGCAATGGTAAAAGAGGGGGGAAGTGCGGCTTGAATGAAGAAAGGGAGTAGGTTGCTTCATGAGGACAAACAGCGTTCTCGCAGCTTCTGGTACACCGAACGTCAATCTTACAGAAACGGGTTCTCTTGTTATCTTAGAAGAATGAATAGACATTAATATACACAAAAGCAAAAACACGAACATTAAGCAGCCAGTGCGACGAAGCGAGTGGCGGTGAAGCAGATAGCGAAGTCGTGTAAGAAGAGTGCAGCCTTATTACACCTTAGAGTGAAGAGCACTGCCGATGCGTGAGAATTATTTTCCCTTGACTGCCTCCGTTGAGCTTGTTTAGAGGTCACTGCGCACAGGCGAAAGCTCGTAAAAATGACATTTCGTTGCGAGTAAGGGCACGGCTTCTACTGGCTGATTTTCCCGTATCGATACACGCAGTCTGCGCAGCATGCGCAGCGGTTTGTCAAAGCGTCTCCACGCAATATCCTTAGACTTTTTTTTTGCAGAGGTCATTTCAAAAGCTACCTTTGGTTGGCCCCCATTTTCCGCTGATTTATTTGCACAGATTTTACCTGCGCTAATTATGTTTAGTCTCGAATCTACAGCTCACACACAGGCTGCTAATAGAAAGCTCTGCAAGATGAATATGTGCCATGTGTTTTGCGAAAGCGACGTTTGATAGGGACCTGCTCAACAGCTGCTTTTTGTTGTATGTGACTCTCTGGTGGGATAGGCGAAAGAGATAAGAGATAAACTAAGCTTATTAAGGTGGGGATACCAGACACGTTGATGGCGTTTAATGCTATTGCAGATACTTAATGATAATTGAAACACTTAGTTAACGTATGCACACATAACTAGCACATATACGTTTATAACCAAAAACACTTGTTTACAAAGTTCAAACGCGTATTTATTAGGGGTGTGCGAATATTCGAAAGTTTCGAATATTCGTCGAATATTACATTCGAAATATTCGTATTCCATTCGAAAATCGTGTATTCGAAAAGTTTCGAATATTCGATAACTTCGAGTATTCGAAAAATTCGAATATGCGATTCGATTATCATGCACAAAATAACTCTTCCTGCACATTTCTGCTGCGTTCGTATCGCTAAAAACGTTGCCGAGAGGAGCGATAAACATCCTAAGTACACACACGGAGGCATGATATCTGCGTGCGACGAGCGCCCCAATACGTATGGTTTATTGCTGGTGCATCTCCGACGTGCAGCGCTGTTGGCGATCATGTAACCGTACATTTTCAATATTATGCGGCCGTAACGTGCCGCACTACCACTCGTTCACTATGCGGGACCACTTCTGAAGAAAGACAGTGACCCACGTGACTGGTGGCGGACTGTTCAGACACCCCAGTCTGGCAAAGCTTTGCCCCATGTAACTCCCTATACCAGCCACTTCTGTTCCAAGCGAGCGTGCCTTTTCAGTGGCAGGGGAGGGGGGGGGGTGTCTCTGTTACAAGGGAGCGCCTGCTGCCTGATCATGTGGAGAAACTCATATTTCTTCATGATAACATGATGTATTCATTACTTTCATTGTGCCGTGATATTTGCTTGTGTTGTGATGTGCATTGTGCTAGCCTGGACATTGTGTTCTGGAGATAGCAGTGTATGTTGTGTTGCGAGTCAGGTTGTTAATGTTTTTTTTTTTTTTCAAATAGCTCCATGTTAAATAAAATATTGTTACTGTGGAGGCATTTTTCCCTTGATATTCGATATTCGATTCGATATTCGAAGGTGGATATTCGTATTCGATTCGTATTCGAAAAACTTGATATTCGCACACCCCTAATATTTAGACGTTCGCTATGTAAGTTATTCAAGCTGTTTCCCTTAACACCTCCTGATTCCTCTAATGCATCGAGTAAAAGCAAGGGTTTCAAATGAAGAACGAGATATTTAGCAACCGATTGTAACCTGATATGTGCCTTCGGAAAAAAATATAGGCTGGAATGCTCAATAAACGCCGGCAGCAATCTTTTTACAACCTTTTTGGAAGGGTGCCCCCTGACGAGACAAGAGATGTAGCAGCAGTTCCGTTTGTCGCAATATCTTTGCGTAGAGTTCAAAAAGAGGCAAAATGTTCTTTTTTCTTGGCTATAAAAATGCGAAACCATAGCCGGAAAGTTGGAGCAATCTCTGCGTCTTGCACCATTTATTTTGCTGGAAAACGAAACTAAAGCGGTAAAAATAAATTGAGTGCAAAAAATAAAGTTGTCCCTGCAGTTATTTTGTCTTTTGCTCTGTAGGTAAACAGGGATGCGAGGAAACCAGATAGACAGATTTAAATAAATGAACGGCAACCCGTGAGCCTTCCATTAGCCCCGAGAACGAACACTGGCGGCGCAACAGTCGAGGTCATATGTGACGTCACGGCAAGGACTCGCTTGCTCCGCGGCCGAAGATCGCCTTTTTCTGCGCCCGCCCCTTACCCCTCTTTCGCGATACGGTGGTGTTCACTGCTCATTCTTGCGATGCAAACCTCCCAAAATAGAAGGTGGGAGTTTGCACTACTAGCGAAAGTTAAGTAAGCTGTAGAAATTTTGGATAATATAGCTTATAATGGGCAAATTTCCGTCCGAACGGAAGATTAACTGTGAAAATGGGTATGCAGGACACCAAGACACTCGTTGCTTTCACTGAGTACTCCAATACCTATGTGTTAAAAAATTACGCTAATGGTTCTAACTTCATTACCACTTGTGTAGACCCCACGGGTAGGACATGCGTCCCGAAGGATGACAACTGAAATTGGGGCGTTTTCAATTCACTAACTACACTGCGGTCTATCGTACAAGTTATGTCTACCTTTACAAATTAACTAGGTGTTTGACAGAATTGCACTTTCTGCTACAGGAGACTTTAGATAAATATGTCTGTCATAAGCAATCACCTAATACATCCGGAACATTAAACAAAGTTGTACTGCCACACACACAATGGATTCGGAAATGCTGAGATGTTAGTATACATGGATTATGTAAAAATTTGTTCTCAACACTCGTCTGGGATTATGTGGTCGTATACCCCGATGTGCATGAACTGCTGGTTCGATCAACCACCGAGCCACAAGCGGTAAAGTTAAATTCGCGTGGGAACACTGGTGATAGAAATCGTCCGCAAAACAAACTGCTGAAAGTCGACATAAGCGTTCTGAACAGTTTCGATGGAGTTTTCAGCGACGTGGCCCACGTATTAAATTAAAAGTCATTCGCCTCAATGAGTCAGTGAATGGTCTGGCACGTCATGTCCGCATAAGGTTTGGTGATGCTGAGGCGTAAATCAAATGCAAGGAAAATTAATTTACGAGTTGGCAACTAAACTTATGCCAGTGTAACAGCGCCGTTGCCGCGATGCTGCATAAAGACACACTCTGACAGCAACAAGAAGTTCCCGCAAATAACCTCAACTTGTTTTTGTAGTGAAATGAAGCCCCGAAATTATTGCCAGGAAAACGTGAAAGTGAACAACATGATGACTGAGCGAGTACACAAGAAAAACTAAAACAACTGCGGCGTTATTCTCAGGTGAGCGCTTTCAAGATATTTTTCGAAACTCAATACTGCATGCGTTTTTGTAATCGTGTGGCGGGCTTGGCACACCGTCAAAAACGCTGTCCGCAGATCGCGGATGTGTCCGATGCAAATAACGCTTGGGGAGACACAGCCATCATTTTTTAAAGGAATCGCCCGTGAACAACGCAACCTAATAATGTGAATAAGGTGTCTTGCGTGCCAACAAAAAGACATGATTGTGACGCAGGTTGCCGATTTATTTTGACCGCCTCAAATTCTTTGACGTGCTCCTGTATCTAAGCAGAAGGATGTTGCTTTTCACAACTATCGGAATGCGGCCGCTGTGGTTGGGAATTCGACCCAGCCCTGAGGTTAGTAGCGCGACACATCAAACCGAATCGCCCCTTTCAAAGTGTGCACGACAGAGCGCAGGCACCGTTGGCTACTGTGAAGAGAAAATGTATAGCTTCTTGCATTTTTACTACGAACATTATCGATGCTGTTTTCGGCATCCCTCTGAAGCTTGGGACAAGGTCAAAGCAAGTGCAAACAGAAGAACAGCGTACGAAGCAAGCGCATGATGTGTAGGCGCGTCACTGCGAGTGTCGAAGAGTCCGTGCCGTGACGTCATCCAGGCCTCCCGCCAGGCGGCGCCATCCAACTTATCGGGGCTCATAGAGTGCCCTATGGACATTTCCAACAAGTATCACACGGAACGTTGGTCGCCGTTTTTCGCCTGTAAATATTTAGGCACACTTACAGATACCTCTTTCCTGGCGTCGTCTATGGTCTTTTATATTCGCAAGCTTCACGCGCAAACGCTTCAGAAGGAAAAGATTCAAGAAATAAAACTCGCGCAGAACGAGGCATTGCTCATCGCCTGGCGAGAGCAATTAGCGCAATCTGAACGAGCTTCGGGTGCACGATTGGACCAGTCGGTGATTCATAATCGATGTAACTGCGCGGTAGAGAACACGGACGACAAGTAGACAAGGGACAAGCGCAGTCCCCTGTCTACTTGTCGACCGTGTTCTCTACCGCGCAGTTACATCGATTACGACCTCGGGGGGTTTGTGAGGCAGCGCCACTCATTATGATTATGCCGTTGTGTACCACGGTCACAAAGAGCACGTGTTGATGCCGTGTTCTGGAATCCCTCCAGCATCGCCAGCAGGGATCACGCAAGGCTGAGAGGAGGCACAGAGTTGCAATGTTCTTTGCGTTCTTCGTATGATTGTACTTACCCACTGCCTTTGTCAATCGATAAGAAAGCTTGGGCAGCTACGCACTAGTGGCGGGAAGACTAGGTACCAGTGGAGGTGGTGTCGTTCCCCTCCTCCTCACCATCACTTCCCTTTCCCACCCCTTGCTATACTATGGTATACTATAGCATACTCCGTTTCATGCATCAGGTACAACGCTGTGGAGGGTATGCTAGAAGTTCGGTCAGCAAAATGTGCATGTCCGCGTGTCTCGCGCTTGATTTTAGTCATCGTAAACATGGCCTCCACGATTGGCTTCTGCTCCACGCTACCGGAACTAATCGCGGAGGCCACGACGCGATAACAAAGAGACGCTAAACGATCCAGAATAACCTATTGGCAACCGTATAAATAACGGGGTTTGTTTATTTCGAAGAGACAAAGCTCCTTAATTTACTAAAGAGTCTAAAAATGGAAATAAACATGACATTACGGGTGGTGAAATCATTGAACTATTTCTTGGTTCGAATGCATCTACTGCAAGAAACCTCGTTAGCTTCAACAGCGTTACACCTGATGTATGAAACTGAGTACATACATGGCAATATGCTTGCTCTCTCTTCTTCTATCTCTTTTTTGTGTCCCTTTCTGTGTTTTTCTCGGCCTTTCCAGCTTTTTCTCTCTTTCTTGTCTATCGTTCTCTCTATTTTTTCTTTCTTTATTTCTTTCTTTCTTTCTCTTTATCTCACTCTCTCTCTGTACTCGTTCTCTCGCCTCCTATCTTTTTTCCTCTTTATTCCCTTCCTTTCGCTCTATTTATCTCTTTCTTTCTTTTTCTTTCTTTGTCTTTCTATCTCCGTACTGTTTCTCTCGCCCATCCGAGTTAATTCATCCCACGCCGGGCAAATTGGCGCACATGTTTTGGGAGCGAAGCACACGATGAAGAAGACGATGAAGAGGATGCGTGCCGGTTCATGATGATGATGGTTTTCAGGTCATGCCAAGTGGCATAACGAAATGTTTAACAGCTCTGCTGTAAAGTAATTGCAACGCCTGCCTGAAATTCGCAAGCCCGTCACCCCTAAGAAACGAAGGAGAGGCTCGCCAGGTGCGAAGCACACTCATATCTGCCTGCTGACCAAGGCACTAGTTTTCTCCTCGCGACTGCCCAAGTCGATGCTAATACGAAAGTAATAATAATATATCTTGTTTACCATACCAAACCCACGATATGATTATGATGGACGCCGTAGTGGAGGGCTCCGGAAATTTCAACCACCTGGGGTTCTTTAACGTGCACCTAAGTCTACGTACACGGGCCTCAAGCATTTTCACCTCCATCGAAAATGCAGCCGCCACAGCCGGGATTCGATCCCGCGATCTCCGGGTTAACAGTCGAGCACCATTACCACTAGACCACCATGGCGGGGCGCTAATACGAAGGTAGTTTCTAGCTAGAAACTGACCAACGGCAGTCCTTCATTCCGTTACACCTAACCCAACCTTACCTGTTAATCAAATATGTTCTGACATTTTAGGTACGAAAACCACGACATGATTGATGGTGATGAACGTCCTAGCATTAGACTCTGGATTATATTTTTCTGCATGTCGTTTCTATAACATGCACCTAGGTCTATGATATCGGGTGCACTTATATTTTGCTAGCCCCCCCCCCCCCTCCCACCATCCCCTGTCGAAATGCGACCCCGGGCATTGCTGGGCGACACCTTTCGTGTCCAGTTAACAAGGCGGCTATTATTAGTGATCATCCTGTGGCCACTCGTACAGTGATAACGAGCTTCGCCAACGTGACATAGTTATGTCACAAACTATAAAATGACGCAAATTTCGCTTTTGGCTCTTCTTTTTCGATGCCCTTCCATGTATTCAATTTTAAAAGCAAGACTTTTGCTCAACTACTGTCAGCTCAAGCGAGGCAACTGAGTCGTCATTGCTAAAACTACATCCGCTGATGCAAAGAATAAGTTCAAATTACAAAACTTGCTCGAGTCTAACTAGTGCTGTCAATTCAGAAGCTCATCCGCTCTTTAAGAGCAGTTATAAGCGTACAATACAAAATAATTAATCGCGCCTCGAAGGACTTGCATTAATAATACAAAAATTCTGCTTTTCGGGCTTTTCAAGTTTCTCTGTGTCTTTTTATATGACGTCGCTTCGCGGCACTTTTTTTCAAACCGTTGAAAAGTGCGATGCTGTTGGCTAATGGCGTGTACACGTGCGAGTTCTGCAGCGTTTCAGGAATAGTGACATGCAAATAAGAAATAAGAGTTGGGCGAAAATGGCATTGGAATCGAAAATAACGAGGTCAAAGCGAGTGAGGAATGGCCGTGCTTTTGCGGACTAACTTTATAGCTAGATGCGCATGTGTAGAGAGACAGAGAGAGAAAACGACAGAATTGGGCAAGGAGGAAACACTCGAAAGAGATGACGCGTCAACGACGGGCGGCGCGAGGGATAAGGTGGGGAAACTTGATGCCACTTTAATTATTTCGGCGTCGGCACAAAGGCCGCAGCTATAGAATGGCCAGTGCCGCCGCTTCGACTATCGGCGGCGAGGCACTCTTCGACAACTCCCTCGTCACCAGAACAGCTACGCGACGGCCGTGCCTCACGCAGAAACCTTTATTCTTATTTTAACCTCTCTCCCTGCGCCGTTTGTTTCGTATGTACGCCAGGACAACACGATAGATGAGCCGGGAGGCCCGCATGACGCCTTTAAGTGCGCATCACGTCTTTGTGTTGGCGGCGCGAAAAGCTGCATTACACGGCTGTGTGCCAGGATGTACACAAGTAGTAAAGCAAACAAATAAACAAGGAGCTGGCCACTTTGCCCCAACGCTTGGCGAGGACGCGTTTATTGTGGGGCCACTGCCGCTACACACGCGCGAATTTCGCGCCCGTCATCACCAAGAGCGGCATGTTCAAAGGATTCGTATACGGGGCCACCGTAGCGATCCATTCAATAAAATGCAGAGCAGTCTTGCCGCTGGCCATCGCTAATCGCCGTCGCACATTGCAAAGGTGGGCTGCGGTCACAATAGGGTTGACCTTTTTGAATGCCTTCGATAGGTGCTCGGTCGACATCACTTCTCTATGAAAATTATTGGACGAGAATTTTCTAGCGCGAGTGGCTTACGATAAGCTGAAATAAAAATATCCAGTGTCACTTTGGACGCTTTAGAAGTACTTAAGTGGCCGCTATGAATAGTGATGTTGCGAGCCAGTTTCCCAGTATAACCACCGGGTATTGCTGATAGCCCAACCGATCGCCCAACCACTGCGAATAAAAAGAATTGAAACTCAACCTTCGTTCATGCTTCTCGTAATAAAATAGAGTGCACAGGCGCTGCCAGCTGTTTGAAGTATCTTTACATATTTAACACAAATACACACGACAGTAATTTTGTTACACATGCAGAAATTGTGAATTCGTATTCCCGGAAACTACGCAAATACGTGTCGCCCATACAAATGGAAACACCGGAAACCAGCAAATGTAAACGCAATTGCACCAGGCAGCACACAACGTCGGGCCGATATTGGTTTTACGGCGACTGTGCGCGGCCCCACCTCGGGCCAGCATTGCCAGACTGGCGCCGATATCGGCGGAGCCGTTGACTTCCGCCGGCAAAATTGGGCCGATTTTGCCGCCTTTCAGCCCATGTTGGGCTTTCACCGGCAACATTGGTCCGAGATTTCCGGCGTTCTGCCGTCTTGCCGCCGATACCGGCTTAGCCGGTTTCTTTCACCGGCAACACTGGGCCGAGTTTGCCGGCGTTTTGCTGTTCTTCCGCCGATATCGGCTTAGCCGATGCCTTCCACCGGCAACATTGGGCCGAGTTAGCCGCCGTTTTGCCGTACTTCCGCGGACATCGGCCGAACCGATGGTTTTCACCGGCAACATTGGGCCGAGCATGCCGTCATTCTGCCGTGCTTCAGCTGACATCGGCGGAGCCGATGGCTTATCGACAATGTTGGAACTTTCTTGTCTTCCTTCAGACAGTTATACATGCCCTGTTGAGAACGTCCTCCTGCGTCGCGGCGCTCCAAAAGTCCTCGTCACCGACAGAGGTACGGCTTTTACGGCAGAGCTAACGCAAACTATCTTGAAATAGAGCCACACAAGTCACCGACGGACATCACCCGCAGGCGAATGGCCTCACCGAGCGGCTAAATGAAACCCTCGCCGACATGCTGGCAATGTACTGTGCGTCGAACACATGACATGGGACGCCATAATATACTCCGCACATAACCTGAAGTTAACGCAGCAGTGTAAGAAACGGCGCACATATGACGCCGTTCAAACTAGTTCATGGAAGCCCCTAACGACGCTGGACGCCGTGTTGCCGGCCGTCAGTGACGAGAATAACCTCGACGTAGCGCTCTACCTTCAGCCCGCCGAAGAAGCCCGGCAGCTCGCCCGCCTAGGATACAATCCTAATGCAATAGAGCATTAGGCGCTTGAAAATTTGTAGCTTAAGCTGCAGAATGCCGCTACATGGATTGCTGTACTAGCACAAATAACAAAGTTCAAATATTGTACCGTGCTAATGCCGCACGTACGACTCGGGGCGCGAGGTATCGCCTACTGAATAGCTTGCATTCTCTTAGTTTCTGCTATGACAATGACTAACAACTATCACTAGCACAGTCACTTTTCTACTAAAAAAAGATAGTCTTTAGAAGAATAACTGACTCAAATTAGATGGCCACTTCGTTGACCAGTTGTTCAACGCTATCAAAAATGTTGAAACGTTATAACACATACCATTAACTTTATGGGCCAAATTCGAAGTACATCTGTTTCGAAATTTTTTTTGCCACTGGTCGGCCGACTTAACTGATGCATCCAGCATCAAAATTCACCAAAAAATTCCCGCACGAATGCTTTTAGCGGAAGAAGTTTTATGTGAATACTAATTTTGTGCATAAATCGAGCCTGTCATCATATTTATAGCGCTATATCCTTTCAGCCGCTGAATCTCTGTGTTTACACATATTTACTCACGCGCGTGTTTGGGTCAAGCATAACAAGCGCATTTGCTTCAGTGATGTCACATAATTTTACTTTATGAAAACAGTAAAAAGATCAGCAAGGCGTGTTGCTGAGCTAGTTGGTTCATTACTTGAGAAAAATAGGTATGGTGCAAAAACGACCGGGCGAAGTGAAGACACGTTTTGTCGTTTGAATGTTTCCAAATAAACTAGCCCGCTGACCATCTTTAACGAACTGACAAACACGTGTTTGCCACGTGTTTGTCAGTTCGTATTTGCACTTCGTTGCCGTCGATCTTGTGACATACATATCTTTTTCAAGTAAAAATCTCGCTCAACGATTGCTTCCCACGTGCTTTCAGAAACAGTCGCATAAAATTATTATTATGGCACCTGAAATACGATGAAAAATGCGGCTCCAACGTGGTGTAGGCAAAGTTTTCATGTAGCGACATGTGGCAACAAGTGATGCATTGAAAATTCGACAAACGCCTTTCTCAAACGGCATGCCCACAGACATGCTGGGGGGATCGCACACCATTGTGGTAGGCTGAGCCGTGCTTTCAAGAAGGGAGAATTCCAATTTTTTTTTCGTCTTCTTCAACCTCTACGCCCCCCCCCCCCTCCCTCCCTTCCCTTCGTCCAGCGTTATTGTCGCGAAACTCGCTTGACCAGGCAGGGTAGGGTAGCCGTCCCGACGGAAGGACAATCGTAGCTGCGGGAGCACGTTTTTTTCACTCCGACCAGCAGAATTCTTCAAGAAGTGCGGTGTGTGGACATGTGTGGTGGAAAGTCAAAATCGTGCACGAGACGGATACGCGGCAGGATTCCGGCATTGTTTTCGGCAGAGATCACCGCAGCGACAATCCAGTGGCCCCCTGCTTCCATGTTGAACTCGCTCACCTCATATAAGGCCACGTGTTCACTACTGTTACGTGTCATCAGATTTTTGTTCTCTTCTTATCGCGTATTTTCTATTGACCATCGTGTTTTGTGTATTATGATATGGTGCGCTTGCATTTTTTATTCGCTCGTGTTTTTAGCGATCCAACGGGCACACGTGAGTGGTTTTTATGCACGATTCCTTTCTCTTACAATCTTACCTTTAGATTAGGAATGCGTGCGTGTCTATCTTAATTGGATGCAGAGTTCATGGCATCTTGTGGTAGCGCTCGCAATGTTTTTCGCGTCGCGTGCCGCAGTTTATCCATCTTCTTGACCCTTAAGTTATCACTGAAAAAATTTCCGCTTAAAGGATAACGCTAATTTAATTGCCAGTCATGTGTTGCGAATGCCTACCGTTCCTTGGCGAATTTAATAAACGTCGAGGGGGGGGGGGTGCTCCTCTGCTCGTAATGAGCTCACGCGTATACACAATCTTCTAGTCTAGTTGCCATTCTTAATCTCGCTTTTTCGGCAAGCCGCCTAACATTATCTTTCTTTTCTTCGGGTCCGTCTTTAATCCTACTTTAATGCTGCCTTCGTTTACATCTCCAGAATTGTTTTCGTGATTCGGCACCGTCGTTACTGAAAAGCGCAATATCGTCCGCAAAACGCAAGTAGCTAAAATATTCTTCGTTAATCCTTATTCCTATTTTTGCCCGTTCTAGTTCTTTCAATATTTATAGTGAATGTGCCGCACATAACGTTGAAGAGATTGTAACTCTTCGCATAGGCGTGCGCACAGTGGGGCAGGGGGGCGGCCGGCCCCCGTAGTCACCTAAAAAGTGGTGGGCGCAAGGTCTGCCAAACACATTGACTTAATAAGGAGGGGGGGGCGATGAACCTCCCCCCCCCCTCTGAAGGGGAACCCTGCTCACGCCTATGATTTTGCGCCTGACCCCATTCTCGATTAGGATTGTTCTGCTTTTTTTGAGGAATACGGTGGCTGTGCGGTTGTTTTAGATGTTGGCTACGGTATCTATAGATGTTTAGATATTCCTTTATGGCATAATTATTCCGGAACTGCTGGCGTGTGTTCATATCTGTGAATAAATTTGTGTTTATCACCTTGCAAATGTGTTGCTCCTTAATTTCTCAGACGCATGCGTAGTTGGTGGAGCAGGCCTTTCATCAATTTAGTTGTGTTAGAGACAATATTGAATTTCGTGCTCGGCCTTGCACGGTTCGACAGAATTGTGGGTCTTAATCGCACAATAAGACATCAGTGGAGCAGTCGTTCTAATTAGGAAGCATTTTTCGAATATGGCACCAATGGTAGTCGATGAATGCCGTTGGGCCGCGAATAGTCTATTTTAGCGCTGCTGACTTACAGTACAGTAACCACAGTAATACCAAACTGCCATGGTCAGCAGGCAGCCATTTTACTTTATAACACGTGTATCAGCCTGCCTGATCAAGTTACTTTACACATCGAGCAACTACCGCCGGTGTCCCCATATAAACTAGCTACGTGCAGACCACGACGGTACAGTACTACCGTACTTAACGCACGGTAAGCCACCACTGCTAAAACATAATAACGGGTGTAAACGGTCACGCCGGCGGCTACCCGACGTCGGCGGGGCCGACACCATGCCAGCATCGGCTAGCATACATAGGCCCAATGACGGCTTGCCATCATCGGCTGAATAACGGCAGGCCCGTCTCGGACCGACGCCGGCTAGCCCACGTCGGCCCGAAGCCGGCAAGCCCGCATCGGCCCAACGGCGGCCAGCCAACGTCGGGCCGATGCGGGTGAAAGTAGCGCGAGCGTGATTTGCCGACGTGGGGCCAATATTGCTGCCGTCATTTGCCGACGTTTGGCCAAGATCGGTCCAATGGTGGCGTGCTGCCTGGGATATGCATGGTTGCGACAGTGCATAGAAGGATAGTAGTTTGCTGATTAGTATAGAACAGGAGATGGAGCCTTAATGAGGAAGCGGCATCATTTGATTTGCCGGTTTCAATTCGTTGCAGGAATACACATACCGTGCAGAAAATTAGCACAACAGGTACCACATGCCTACGCCACTTCTCTCGACCTTTTTATGTGGCATTACTTTTACACGATACATGTTCATTTATACAAGATCATCAACTTACCGCGCCGTTTTGTGTACGTTGGATTCCATTTGTTTGTGGAATTCACTGCCCAGGGTCCCCGCTATGCGGAATGATTCCGTGTTTAACTTATCAAACACTGATTTAGTAACGACTTTTATGTCAGAATTGAAAATCTGCTCAAGCGTGATCGGCAGAACGGTATTTCTATTTGTAGATCTTACAATCACTAACCACAGGTTGTTCATTGTATTCGTAGTATTCGGAGACTTTTCAGCAGACATTCAAACATTAATCTGAACATAGTGCTGCTCTTACTCCAGCTACTTTACTACGAATATATCGATGGTTTACATATGTTCGGTTGAGGATGCTTTCGCCAGTGTGGTTGCAGAACATACGTCGACGAGAACGATCACAGATGTCAGCGGGGTCAAAATACTCAATTTATTCGCTTCTTGTCACATCTAACACCCATACCCTTGTGTATCTTGCAACGTATTTTCCTACGAAGTTACGAATCTAACCTGTAGAAATCCCTGCTGGAGAACCAATACTACGCCGGAGCAAAGTTGCAATGCGCGACAAAACGAACAAAAAAAAGATGCAACAGACTCCGTCGCATACACACAGTCATGACTGAAAAATAAGTACAAGAAAAAAACTGGAACTCTACTAGTGCTTCTTTCATAATAATTATATTCTTCACATCTCTCGCTATGCTTTCAAAAAAATCACACCATCTCCCGCTAAAGGGGACCATGAGGCGATGCGAAGCAGTGTTTCGGCGTGTAGAGGCCGCGTTTCAGAGGTGGAGTGGTGAGGGGGAAAGTGGAGAGAGGAAGTGCAGAGGGGAAGGGGAGGGGGAAGAGGGAGGGAAGGGGAAGTGGAGAGGTGATGTATAGAGGGGAGGGGAGAGGGGAAAGGGGGAGGAGGAGAGATGGGAGGGGAGATGAGGAGTGGAGAGGGGATGAGAAAGGGAAATTAGAGGGGGGAAAGGGAAGGGGAGATGTGATGTGGAGAGGGAAAGGTGAGAGAGGGAGTGGAGAGGGGAAGTGGAGAAGGTTTGCGCATGCGCAGTAAGGATGGTCACGCCGCACACCACCACCACCGGATTGAACTCCGTTATAAGATGCTTCACATCTAATATACCTTACGTAATTAGGCCCTCAATCTAGACTCCTTAACGGCATTCGAACTCTCTAACCATATAATCTGCGGACTGACAAAACCTAAGAAAAAGTAAACGATGGAATATTGGCACACCTGTGACGTTCGTTTTCAAGAGGAGCCGCAGATGTGCTCATTGCCATCTAAGAATTGTT
Source organism: Rhipicephalus sanguineus (assembly GCF_013339695.2). Taxonomy (NCBI): domain Eukaryota; kingdom Metazoa; phylum Arthropoda; class Arachnida; order Ixodida; family Ixodidae; genus Rhipicephalus; species Rhipicephalus sanguineus. The sequence continues at coordinate 95,019,776 of NC_051178.1, forward strand.
CGCTTGTGCACACTGGGTAGGAGAAGCGGAATCAGGACACTGGGCCTCCTGGCACTTTGCGTCGCTCCAATTACTGAAAGGCCGAGAAGCAAGAAGGAATGCCTTGGAGAGAGTGCAGCGAAAGCGGAAGTAAAGGATCACCCACATCCAGACTTCCGGTAGGAGGCGGCTTCCTGGAGGACATATGGTAGTGGATAGGGCGCCCTTCCAGGAAAATATAATAAACAGCGAGAAGACAAAGGTAACAGAGAAGAATTACCACAGCACAGTGAAGCCTCTTGAAAAGATGACACTTCTTCACCCCAACCAACTCCTTCTCCTTGGCGTACTTTTGCTAATGGCTGCCAGAGCCACCTCTCGGGGCCATTGAATCTCTATTCAACTGGCATCCCAATCCGGAAGTTGTCCTGTCTAAAGTTGACCGCTGTTGCCGTGCACCAGCTCGCCTCGTGGCAAGCCTCTCCTGATTTCTCCTATCTCGCTTTCTTTTTGACGTAAGCGTTAGTCAGAGTGAGCGGCCCGTCGTTTGTGTGCTCGTGTGCCCACACCTGCGGTTTTCTGCGTGCGTGTACATTTATCTGTGCATGAGTATGTGTGTATGTGTGTAAAATATTAACCCCGCATTTAGAAGTACGACTTAACTTGAAACGTGACTTCAACGCCTTACGTCATCGTAATTGCTTTGGAAAATGCGTCGAAGGAAACGCAATGAGCACCTAGGGCGTGTTTTCTTGTTAGGCGTTGCTTCGTCCGAAACTGACAAAAGTAACGTTGCGACCTCAAGTTAAGGAAAACTTCTGACCGTACGAGCTCCCGTTATGCGCCCTGACAACCTTGTGTCTTGTGGAAATCTTGTACACTGTAGCATTTTAAACGCAGTAGCCGATAATGTGCAAAAATAAAAGCGAAATTCGGCGAAGTAAGGAGTGAAAGCGACGGGAGCCTTCATTTTTCTGGTGGCCGTGCCTTTTCCTAAAGAAGTTTTACGATACCTCAGATATATTATTCTCAAAGTCCTCAAAAAGAAGTTTTAGTCAGTAATAACACCCACACACATTTTGCCTTCACAGGCAAAAGTTTTGTGCCGATTGTAGGAGTTCCCGTTTGAACGTGTCAAACCGCCATGTCTTAACGACCATTACAACAGGAGAGTACTTTCATATTTTGGCGGGCGACTGATCCGTGCTAGCGGCATGGAGAACGTGGTGCTGCTGCATGTGCGTAACTGCATTCGCTTTAGAATTTCTTTCATCCCAAGATTTCCATCCATTCCACTTCGCATTCCCTGAAAGGTGGGTCAGTCAGGGAAAGGATTCTCCGGTTGACAATCCTGCCTCACCCGTCATTTTACTGTCTCTCGCACTTACGCGTAACCCCCGTACAAGCCTATGGCATCTTTTTCGGAGTGCCATGTAGGCAACGCACAAGTAGGCGCGTAGATGCACAACCAGCTCGTCTAGGAGTAACTCATCTTGAAGCCCGCGTGTGTGACAATAAGCAGTTTAGAGCATCAGCTCAGCGGACGAACCAGTGGCAACCGTCTTTGAGTGACGAATCTTTCTGCGATGCCCGACTTCAATCCTGAGTATTGCACCTTCATCCCAGGGCCTCATCATCCGTGTGACGCTGTTTCGCTCGTCACCGCAACGGCGCCAGTGCACTGCCGATGCTGACGCTATACCGTCGCCTCCATAAACTCCCTGTGCAACATCGTGCCCCGGTGATCGATTAGGCGTGGCAGGAAGGAAACCCATTCTGCCGCACGGCCTCTCTTTTTTTGTCGCCTTACTCCCTGTCGGCTACCTTTTCCCGTACAGCGCATCCAACCCTGAGGCGCGCGACGTCGACACAAGACAGCGCTGACATGCGCCGAGATGTGTGTGCGAGCGTAAGGGTAAAAGTGAGGAGGAAATAGAAGTAATTGCCACTGGCACGCACATTAAATCAGGTAGCGGCGTCTTCGGGCGCAATGCAAAACAGTAAGAGACTTCCCTCGGGCAAACTAAAGACGACCGGCAAATGTATCGAACAAGAACAAAAAACGGTAACGGGGGGAAAAGGGAGAAACGATATGGAGAGGGATGGGATAAAGAAGCGTTGATAACAGGAGGAAGCGCTAGACTTACTCGCACGCGAGGCTCTATTGTGCCTCATCGCGTGTCAGTTTCTATCTAGTCGTCTTTACTTTGATGACGGCCCCATTCTTCGCCGCTGCCGCCCTCAGCCCTGCTATACCCGGCCCGAGAGTGTGTGTGTGTGTGTGTGTGTGTGTGTGTGTGTGTGTGTGTGTGTGTGTGTGTGTGTGTGTGTGTGTGTGTGTGTGTGTGTGTGTGTGTGTGTGTGTGTGTGTGTGTGTGTGTGTGTGTGTGTGTGGCGCGTTCTTTGTACGTCGTTGAATGAAGCCCGAATATGGGAGATGAGGTAAGAAGAATTAAATAAAAGGTAAGGGACGCCGTATAACTGACCTCGCTTGCTATATTCTTCCTAGCTTTACCGGCAGACTTTCTTTGCGAACTCGGCCTTCACGTGCGCATCACTCATTCCGCGCCTACCACCCTGCCAGCCGGCCCGCTCAGTTGGCATGTTTCGGTCGAAGGGTCGAAGCGTGGGTCATTGTCTTCTTCCTCTCGGTGGCTCAGCCTGGCGTTTTTTGCACACCGTGCCACAGTGCACCCGGCATTTACACATGTGTGGACATGATGGAGGGCAACGGACACGCCCTAACTACGTTTTACGTTGCTCGGAGTGAACGGCACGACACGTTGAAGAGGCATTTTGGAATGTCTGTGTCTCTACGAATTCGATGCGATAACGGGTGCGGCAAACGCGACCAGAAAACTCAACAGCAGTGTACCCAAATATGAAATATACAGGGTGCGTCCTGGTAAGGATAAACATAAGGCCGCTGTCATTATTCTTGATTTCGATGAAACTTGCTCAAGGCGCATATTTTAGGCCCAGAACGATGACATCGAAATTAGTTTTCTGAAAAAAAAAACACTTCGCCGCAAGAGCGAAGCAATGAATGCGATAGCAATAAATTAGAACGTTATACGAATTAAGACATTAACTCTTTTGGATCCGATCTCGCGTAACTCTGCAAACCACTCGTGTAAGAGTATACGGCCGTTCCAGGAGGCCAATTGGTTTTCATGCTTTCTGTCGTCCCAACGCAAAGCAAGTGGTAAGGGCACAGCAAGGACAAGGCTACATGAGGCGTCTACTGATGTCTGTCCAGATAGCGCGCGGTGCCTGCGCCCGTTTGATCAAAGTATGACGCATCTCCACACACACATGCACGCTCGGACAAGAGACACACTCGCACGTAAATACCTAGTGTATGCTTTCGCATGACCATCCCACTCCACCATTTTGCGGGTAGTGGGCTGATGGATGAGAGTACCCTCGATAAACCGGACGAGGTCAGGCACTCGCAAATGAGGCAACGTTCTGTTTCGTTTTGATCACGCTTGTATTGCTCACGGGCTCTTCTTTTTTTTCCTGTTTCAGCTAAGTGATTATCCTGCCTTCCTGGTGAACCGCGTCTTTCGGGTCTTGTATGACGCGCGGGATGAGTAAGCGGAGGCCGGTTGGTTAGCCATTTGCCGTTCCCCGCGAGAACCCACCGTGTGCGCGTGCGCGACTGTATAACGGTGTTTGTTATACGTCCCCGCAGCTAATGATGCCTTGAAGATATTCTGCCCACTATGACTCCCGGGGCGCCAATGTCCCTGGCGTACCTGTTTTCCTGTAGCCATGCCGAAACTTGTCTCATGTTTCGTCTATCGGCATAGATCAATACAAGTGTTGCCGAGGGTCAAGCGAGCAAAACTTGCACGGGACAGATGAGACAAAGGAGGTAGAAAGAGACAGAAGGTCCCTGAGAGACATCACGAAGGCTCGCGCTACAAATTGAGTTATAATGAACTAATCCCACGGGAGCGTCGGAAGGAAGTTGGCGTATAATAACGGGTGGTGAAAGCGGTAGTTCATGTCGCGGAGACGACAAGATTCATTCTGAGAGGCGGAGTATATGGGGCGTCACAGTCTCCCCCGCAGCTAACGATGTCTAGAGATATATTCTGCCCACTGTGCCTCCCGGTGCACCGAATGTCCCTCGCCTACGTACAGTCTCAATGGATAAAGTTTAGCACAAGTGACCGGCGGCCGCAGCTTCAAAATCGCGACACGTGGCGCTGTTGTTCACGAGCACGCCGATAGCGAGATTGCCAAGCACATTCCATTTTCCAAAGCAGGGGTGGCCGGCGGTGCGGCGGAAAGCATCCCAATATTGCTGTTGGCCCATCCGAAAGCCCATATCTTAAAGAAGCGCTTGTTCATTGCTTATCGGCAGATGTGACTATACACATGATTTTCCTTTTGGCTGGGGTTGCGAGCAACCGTGTCTTTAGCGATGTTGCGCCGAAAAAGCTGTTTTTTGGAGTGCTATCCGCCTATCGCCCCTGCTTTGAAACAACGGAATGTGCTTGGCACTAACGATATCGGCGTCCTCTGAAAAAACAGCGTCACGTATCGCAATCTTGCCGCTCGCTACACCGGTCACTTGTGCCAGTCTTTTTTTTTTCCGTTGAGCGTGCATGTTCCCGTAGCCATGCCGAAAATTGTCTCGTGTTTCGTCTATCGGCATAGATCAACACAAATTTTGCCGAAAGCCTAGCGAGAAAACATGCACTCAGCACAGATGAGTGAGAGGCAGAAAGAGAGAGAGATAATGACCCTGAGAGATATCTCGAGGACTGGCACTCCACTTCAAGTTATAAGCAACTAATCCCACCGGAGCATCGAAAGGAAGTCGCCGTATGGGCACCGTGCATACGTTAGGAGCCCCCACAGAGCGCGCTGCCTCCAGCGCCAAAGCGGCCACGGCAGCAGATATGGCGGAATGAGGGAGCAGACGACGTAGGCGGCGGCAAGCCACTGCGCCGTGCTTTGGTGCTTCGCTTGAGGCGTTTTCTTTCCCGCATGTTTCTAAAAGACGTCAAACTGTTAGCAGCTGTCAGAGAACGTAGCGTTAGTGCGAGCGCTTATTTTCACCAGACCTCGTGTATCCTCAGGCGAACGCGGCAACATAAAATGCATGAGCTGGGGGAAGACAGCCGAGGTGACGAGCCCGTGGAGCGAAACAGCGCACGTGTAACGCGGGCTGCCTCGCTCACTAAGTAATCACAGCTTATCACCCTCGGGCTAACGCGGCATCGAACTCAGCGGCAGCTTGAAACTGGCGATACCAGCAATTGCACTGTCACGGCCGCTGAATGAAAAAAGAACGCTTTCCATCTGTGTGAACCTGTAGCGCTCAGGAAATATCGATGGATTGTATGCTAGGTGCGCCTCTTCGTTTGACTTGGTATTTCCTACAAAATGCCTGCTGCATATTCTGCTGTACGGCCTGGGTGTCCAATAAAACCCATCGTTGCTGTAGTGCAATGTAGGATCCATAAATTCTTACTCGCAAAGAAAAAAAAATACCCCATATATTCACAGAACACTTTTGTCGTCGAACGAGTGCGCTCCATCGTTCACGCCGATTCGGTTCATATTCTCTAAATGAAAAGCGGTAAAAACGTGTGCCCGGAGAATTCCTGTCGGTGTTATCGTACCCAACAACGCAGCAATTATTCCTCGACTTCGGCATTCCTACGAACAGCGCAACCGACACAAAACGAACTTCCCGCGAAAATTCCTCTTGCCATCACAGCGGGAGCATGGAGCGAGCAGGGGTGCAATCGCTGCGCGAAGTTTTATGCTATATTATTCTTATCGTCCACCACCTGCGGCTGACTGGTCGCGTTCACAACGCGGACGGACCGTCGCTCTGGTCACTGGCCAAGCGCGAAAAACACGAAAAGTATATTCAACGTAAAAGCCATCGTTCCTCAATTTCACCCTATTGCGAGCGCGTGAGAGCATCCCGCCAAATCTGCGCTTCTGGCCGCTAGGAACACCTTTGCTCGTGCAGCGGAGTTACGTCTGCACGGAGCCTATAGTAATGGCGGGTGAAGGCAGCAGAATATCTGCGGAAGTCAGGACGACATTCTTTCGGAGAGGCGGAGTTTATGCGGCGTCAGAGTCTCCATTATTACTCCTTTTTTCTCCCGTCACCCCTTTTGCCGAAAGCCCAGAAGCGACCGCGCACCCTCCTCGTTCATTTCTGCAGCATAGCAGGAGCTCCCTAATTGGAGACCGGTAGAGAAGGAAGAGCGAAAGTTGCAACGGTTGTTGCGGCGTGCTTGCGCTGCCAGGCAGGGAGCCAGGTGGACAGAGAACTCCAGCGCAGCGCCATTGGTTGCTGGCAATATTTATGGCCACAAAAGAGACTGACAACATTTCGCGCGGTGCTGGATGCTTCCGCACAGAGAGAGGAAGCGGCGCGGAGAATATACGCCAAGCAGAGATAATGGGCAAGAGGACCGTCGCTGAAGACGAGGTGGTGACCTTTTGGATTGCAGTTTTTTCAAATTCATTTGTCATGTTGTTGGTGCGTGCTTTGTACTTGTTTCTATTTCAGCTATAGACATTCATTCAGCCTGGCAACCAAAATGAAGAAAGGTTACCGGGTGTCTTCATTTGCATGAAACATTTCCTAATGTTGATAACGGCGGGTGGAAGCCAGAGTGGTGGCTTATACCAGCAACTCTCCAAATATTCGGCATCGTCTATGGGGGGATGTTGTAACTTCTCCTCATTCCTTGAGTGGTAATACGTGTTTCGGGGACTTGGCTGTGTGTCCCCCCGGGGCGAGGAAGGATGCCTCGCTTCTCGCAAGACGTTGGTGGCATTGATGAGTGGACATGTTTGCCTCACGCAGCGTGAAACAGAACATAGGCGGGGGCCCAGTTAGGTCGCCTAGCTAGCTGGCACGTGCCTGCAAGCACGTTGACGTGCCTTGCACCCCAATACTCTCACGCGCGTCCACACGACGTGCTCTTATGTATGGACTCGCTATAAGCAAGCGGCAGCGTCCCCCGTCTGCTCCTTAGGAAACACAGAGGCGAACGTTCTTTGCAGGTGGTGAGGGTGTTTTAGCGTTCCGATCTTAATTATACCCATAGCGAGCCAGAATACAGTGCAGTCGAGTAAATCGTCACTGTGAACATTTTTTTACAGCGTTTGCCCATTAATATTATAAATCCGAAGAGTAGAGAGAGACAAAATACCCGTTTATTTAATCAAAAGTTCTTCAGGGTAACGACGACTCTAAAAGGCGCCCTTTCGTTTTTGCGTCAAACTAATTTCTGTATTTACTGCCAATGTCTTTCTGTGAACATCACGGCAAGATATAGTCAAGCAGTTTTCTATTGCCTAATGCACAGTTATTTGGTGACCAAGATTTGCATGGTCTGTTTCTATAGCAGTTGCACAAGGGCAGCAGTGGCGCTGTCTTTGCGCTGCACAGCAACATTTTCTGAAATAAACAAGCTTCACCGTACTGTTGTTGGGGCTTCTTTCTATCATTTCGTTTTGGAATAGTCGTTTCCGTTATCAGGCAAGTCATTTTAGTGCAGCTTTAGTCTCAGTTCGACGCGGTAACTGCTCACAGAGAACTTCTTGCTGCTCGCCCACTTTTCATTGAGGAATAGTCCTCTAACATTACACTGGATAGTCAGTTAAAATGGCTATTGCACCATCCTGCTTAATTTGTAGGAGACGAGCGGGCGTAAACGCCTCAAGAACATAATGTCAATAGCGGATTGCGCTGAAATACATAATAAATTAGATATGCGCACTAATAAAAATTAATTTCCTAATTTTATAAAGTGGTACAGGTCACAAGTGGCAGGTGAATGCGATACCGCTGTGCGACGCGTTCATTGCTTAACTGATGTAACTACGGCGAAGTATGTTTCCTGAACAAATATTATGTTTGATTCTCTTTTGCTCACCTTTTGCTGTAGACGGTACTGCCCTTACAATGATTATAAAAGCGAACGGCATCTATCTTTCTTTATATGCGTCTTAAATATAACAAGAAAAACGTACTAGAATCACGGCAGAATTGCAAGGCATTCTCGAGGAATGACATTTATACGTATGCTATCACTATGCGAAAGGTGTACCTTTTTTTATCAGTCTCATAAAAATGTAGCCTCTGTAGGCTTGACAGAGCCATATAAATATCGCAACGAAAAATCATTGCCGAAGTCAGTAAATCACAACTTATAACTACTCTGTTACGCTTAGAGAGGAAGAAGGGTTATAAACGTAACACTGTAGTCTCTTGGGTCTTCGTAACCCATCCTAGATAAGGGATTCACAACAACGATAAAGAAGGATTTTAAATCAATAAACAATTACGCGTCAATGTTGTCTCGTTTTCCGATAAAGCAATAAAAAACTACGTCATGCGGTAAAGTAAAAAAAATATTAAAACAGTAATTTCTTACACTGCCTACAGATAGAACACACAAAAAAATTCGTCGCAGTACAGCTTAATCGATATATATAATTTAGAAGAGCGGTAATCTATGGCTTATCTGGCATTACTCTTTGTGTCGTGTTTCCCTTCCAGGTTCGACACTATCGCACAGCAGTATCGGTGAGCGGCGACCGCAGTTGCAACTCTGTATCATTCTTTTGTGCACGGATTAACATACCTCCATTATCCTGATACCTTTTAAATCCCGATGCCTTTGTCCGTGGAATGCTGAGTATAAATGACAGCGGGAACCCTTGATGCTAAAAAATGTCTGTAGATGCACCCGGGCTCTCAATATCGCGTTATGCGTTTTTTGTGTCCAAGTTCGTTCAGACTGCTTGCGCTGAAAGAGCATATCGGTTGGTATCCACAAAAAAAAAATACTATCTTGTGCCAGAATTTTACGTAAGTAGAAGTGCCAGCCAATGAGAGCGTGCGACATAATATTCAGCGGAGGGGCCTTCTTCATGTTTGTATTTCATTTTTCTTTTTCTCGAGAGCGAGAAAAGAGCCATTCATTGCTCGTCAGGGTGAAATTGTTTCGCTTCCGAGTTCAATAGCGAAACAAACATCGATTATATCTCTAAGGAGGATTGTCATGCCCCTCATAATGACCACTCTTACACCCTTCCTGATTAGCACATTTAAGCGGCTATTCGCAATGCCCATAGACTGTCGCGCCACCGAGCGGAATTAAGGAGCGTCCTCTCGAGGAGGGTTAGTAGACGACAAAATGGCGGCACTATGCAGTCGCTCCCTTGTTCGGCTGAGCTAGCCTCAGTGTTAACGCGTTGGCAAGAAGGGAACACTACGACTTTGCATGTTACCTGCATCAGTGAACAAATCGGGCCCTCCGTGACACGAGAAATCTGATTCGTTCTTGCGAGACGCGAAGTTTTCGTGAAAATACGTGGCAACTCGCGCTTTCAATGCTAACCCACAGTGTACACATACTATCAGCTTCGCGAGGCTTTCTGTAGCCACGTAGGTTAGTTAAATGTTATCGTCTGACATATTCAGTTGAAGCTCACCCTGTTTTACTCGCATATGTAATTGGTCAGTGTTTCTTGTAGTGCATGAGTCCCATAACACTGTACGCGGTAGGGAGGTCGCGCGGGCTCGCGATGTGCTCATGTATAACTGAGCGACCTCAAGTTGGCGATATATTAAAATAGGGTCTCTATTCTTTGTCAGCAAAGCGCTGTTACGAATCGTGCGAGCGACGTTTCAATCATTCGAGGACGCGTCTGCTCGACGCCTTTCGTGGAGCGAACACTTTCCATCCACGCCGTCCTTCGCCAGTGTGTTGGGTTTCATAGCCACCGCTGCGCCGCTTGTTTTTGTACGTTTGTTGATAGGTGGCAGCACACTGCAAGCGATTTGCTTGTTGACAGGTCTGAGAGCAAAACGTTCTCCGCGCCCAGACGTCTCTCTAATTGTAAACGTGGTGACGCTGAGTGGTCGAAGTCGTTCGGCGGCGGAAATTCTTCAGATTGCTTTCAGAAGTGATGTTGAAAGAAACCATTTTGACGACGAGGATTTTTCACTGGACGTAAATACTGTGAAAGCACCGAGAGTGATAGCGACGATGAACCACCAGCTGCTAACTCACGACGAGCGAGTTGCACTTCACGTCCCCTCGGGCGTTAATGTTCTTTCACGCTCGTAACTCGTAAGTCACTTTGATTGTATTTAATGTATAATATCCTTGAGCGAGATCAAAATAAAAGCATAGTTCCTCTTGTGCAGTGCATGTATCACAATTATTGTGAATATTATGGAGCGCCGCATGCCGGCAACACGCTCGAGCTCGACCAGAGAAGCGAAATGGTTAGAGCGATGGAACGAGCAGTTACGGCCACAATCCACGCCTCTCGGCGAACTTCTTCGACGTTGCGAAAAGCATACGTGTAAATTCTTTTCCATATTCATGTTTCGGTCGTGCTGATCGAACCTGCAACATGCGAGTGAAGTACTCAAGGCTAGAGTCTCAGCATGGCTGTGACACAAGCGCTACTGAATGGCATGTTAAATGCTTGTGTTCCGTTGAAGACGTAACTCCGCATTTCCGACTGCGCAAGTAATGACGAAGGGGTATTATCACAGAACACTTTTATGTTTGCAAGCCATCATCACGCCCAGCAGCGATGGCGCTACTCGCTGGTGGCCTACTACTGCGGCAAATCCGTCAGGCAGGCTCGTTACGTACAACCTCGGAGTGCCGTTCAGCTCATACGTCAATTCTAGTTCATACAGGTTTATGTAGCACGCACAGGATTTCGCAAAGCTTCGTTATGCACGGTAACTGAGCTGAAATATAACCTTTCACTTCACAACAAATAATTAGGTGGCGAGTACTTAGCACTTTCAATGGTTTGGGAAAGTATTTTAGTCTCATATCCATTTCAGCGCAGCTCATGACTTATCCGGTGAAAGTGGCATGGTCCGTACGTCCACACGTCCTATCTGTTCCTATGCTAACAAACGGGTTGACCTCCTCCTGGCGCCATCTTGAAAAGCACGGCGCGCCACCTATAGTTTGTGGGCATTGCGAATGGTTTATTTGGTATCGAGAGTACTGAATGATAAAACATTATTTGTGGGATAGCCGAATGTTCATTGGTAGGTGTAGAACAAAATCTAAACACTGAGGTAATGCTTACACAGTTGCACAAGTAAGGAAATCCGCTGTGTTTAGCAACAGAAGGTTCGGTGTCGAAAACCGTACGCCCACAATGTCTAAAGTGAGTGTCACGTTTTTCGAAAATAATCGCTACTCCAGTGAGTGTTGTTTTCAAAAAGCTGTCATTGAGACAGAGACATGTAGAAGCTTTCCTTATTAAATCTCTGGAGATGTTAGCGTGACTTGCACGCGTTATCTTGATGTTCAGTGAAAGATACGTTGTAGAGTGTTACCGCATAAATTACACCTCAAAGACACGTGCACTCGTAGTCAAAGTACACGCGCATAGCCTGTTTTCTAATTCCCTAAAACGGCGTCTGAAGGTTAAACAGCTAGATGCCTTAACTTATTAGCCAACAACTTCAACAGTTTGTTTCGTCGTGAAGGCGATCAAATTTGCAGCAATTTTGCAGCTGTAAGAAGGCGAGAAGAAGAGCGCAAATTAAGAAAATTGAGATAGAGAAAGAGAGAACAGAAAAAAGTGAGGGCACAGCCGGGTATAGAAAAGTCTGTGCCTTCAGTCGCACGCACTGTTCACTACGGGCAGCTGAGGCTCAGTTTGTCGGCTGCTTTTGGAAAAATATGGACCAGGCAACCGCTGGTGCAGGCCTCTCTCCTGTCCTCAGGGAAAGCGAATAGGAAGAAAGGAAGGAGAAGGAGAGAAAGGAAAGGCAGGGATGTTAACCACTCTAGAAGGACCGGTATGCTACCCTATACTGGGGGAAGGGATGGGGGAGATATAAAGATAGAGAGAGAGAGAGAAGGAGAGCACGCACGCACGAAAAGTCACACACATCTCACGGTCATCATAACGACGTTAGTCTATAACCGACGTACAGGTCTGATGCCTTCAAGAAGTTGAGCACTGCCTTCGTCGCCTTCACCCGCGATGACCTATCAGGACGACATTCCAGTATGGTTCCTGCCGTCATCGGTCTGGGATCTATGCGAGCAAGAGCGACTGCGAGGAATTTTCTCTGCGCATTGTAGCGAGGACAGTCGCAGACGATGTGCTGTAGTGTCTCCTCGCTACCACAGTTGTCACAAAACGGGTTGTGAGCCATTTGGATTCGAAAGGAGAATGATTTTGTGAAAGCCACTCTTAGCCATAAACGGCAAAGCAGAGTGACATCATTTCGGCGTAGTCCCGTAGGTGTCTGAAGACGCAGATTGGTCGGGCAGTGGCGATGGTGGTTGTGCAGTCTGCTTGCTGTATTATAAGTGGAGGAAGTCATTTCTTGTGCAGCCACTCGAAGTTGGCTAGCAGCATCGGTCCTTGATAGGGGTATCGTCTCGATCCTGTCACCTTGAAGAGCTGATCGAGCAGCATTGTCGGCGTGTTCATTGCCTATCAGGCCGCAGTGACTTGGCAGCCACTGAAATGTCACGTGGTGTCCTTTCTCTAACGAAGTATGGAGGAGATATCTAACCTCGAAGACCAACTGCTCGTATGGTCCGTGTCACAGGGCTGATAGCAAAGATTGTAGGGCTGCCTTCGAATCGCAGAAGACTGACCATCGTTGGGGCTGTTCACGGTTGACTACACAAAGTGCAGCGCGAAGAGCGGCAAGTTCTGCTGCTGTTGATGTCGTTGGGTGGTCTGTCTTGAAAGTGACGCTGATAGCTTTCGCTGGGACGACCACTGCTCCGGACGAACACTGGAGGGTAGTTGACCCATCAGTATAAACATGCACATGATCAGCGTACTTCTCGTGTAGAAGAATCAGAGACAGCTATTTCAGCACTGGAGATGAGAGCTCAGATTTTTTTCTGATTCCCGGAACGTTGAGGTGCACTTCAGGTTTAATGAAGCACCAAGGAGGTGTCGCTGGCTTAGATGCGGGGCTGAAGCCTGACGGAAGGTGGGCAGAATGGTTCGCAATCGTTGCACAATACGATGCCCGTGGTCTTTCTGAAGGCAATGTTGCAAGGTGGTGGCAATGGGCGCGGGAAAAATCCCTAATATGAGCTCTCAAGGCTTCAACCGCAATGTGCGTTTGCATAGGGTGGTCCCGTGCGATGGAAATAGTCGCTTCAGTCGACGCGCATTTTGGCAAGCCAAGGCAAACTCTGAGAGCCTGAGCTTGTACAGCCTGCAGAGTGCGAATATTTGTCTTGCATGTATTAGTCAATACAGGCAGACTATATCTCGAAAAACCGAGAAACAGTGATTTGTACAGTTCCAGCATTGCGTCAACCTACATCCCCCAGGTTTTTCCACTCAGGAACATGAACAGCTGGGAGATTGCTGTCAGGTGCTGTTTCATGTAAGACACATGCGGGCTCCAACGAAGGTCTCTATCTATGATTAAACCCAGAAAATTGTGGTTTCGGGCATAAGCAATGGTCCGTCCTTCGATAGAAATGGCATAGTGCGTCATTGGTTTACGTGTGAAGGCCACTAATGCACATTTTTCCGGGGATATTTGAAGGCCTTGCTTCCCGAGATAGCTCGCTGTCAAACTTGCAGCTTTTTGAAGCATCGCTCGTATCTGGAGGCGTGTGACGGCTGATGTCCAGACACATATGTCGTCTGCGTATATAGATGTCTCGATTGTGCATGGTAGGGATTCGGCAAGATCAATGAGAGCGAGATTGAACAGAGTAGGACTTAGTACTCCGCCCTGAGGAACGCCCCTGCAGGTATAGTGTCGTGTGGTTGGGCCGTCGTCGGTTGGCGCAAAGAAAGATCTAGCTGTCAGGTAGCTAGCAATCCCTCGAAAAACTCGACCACCCAGGCCAACCATCTCAAAGGCTTCGAGAATGGCCTCGTGTAGCACGTTATCGTATGCGCCTTTTACATCTAGGAACAAGGCTGCAGACAAACGCTTGCGTGATTTCTGCTGTTGGACATACGTTACGAGATCAATGACATTATCAATAGATGAGCGATCACGTCGAAAGCCAGCCATGGAGTTTGGATAAACCTTGTAATGTTCGAGATACCACTCGAGGCGGCTAAGGATCATCCGTTCCATTATCTCTCCCACGCAGCTGGCCAGTGCGATAGGGCGGTATGAGGCAAGTTCAAGTGGGGACTTGCCTTGCTTCAGAAGTGGTACCAAACGACTTGTCTTCCATTCGTCAGGAACACTGCCCTCTTGCCAGGATGCGTTGTACAGACGTAGCAGCTCTCCCCGCGCAGTCTCACCCAGATTGCACAGGGCTCGATATAATATACCATCTGGCCCCGGTGATGAAGAACGCCTGCATAGGGCTAGTGCCGCCTCAAGCTCCTCCATTGTAAATGGAAGGTCCATGCGGCCGTCACGGGAATGAGGAGCGTCACTTCCGGCCAGAGCACCTGGACGAACTACTTGGTCTGCTATCCTCGCGCAAAGGTCTTCTGCGACATCAATGTCTCGCCGCTTTTGGAAGAGAGCAAGCGCCTTGAACGGAAAACGCTGTTCAGGAATGCAGCGCAGGCCACGCACCGTTCTCCAGATGTGAGATAGGGGCTTGCGGGGTCTAGTGTCTGACAAAACGTTCTCCAACGTTCGGAGGCTAACTTGTCCATACGACGCTGAGTCTTCTTTTGCATTCTTCTGGCTGTTTGCCAATAGAACTGTGGAATGGTTGGCAGAGAGGCGCAATGCAAAAAAAAGCAAATGAACAAAGAACATTCAACAAAATAGAGTAGGTAACCAAGAAGGGAAGTGCAAGAATATTGTTGTTCAGCGCCGCAGGCAGTAGGTTGGAAGACCGTGCAGCGTACTGTGAAACGTGATGAAGACGGAAGATCGCTATCATGCGCAGCCGGGCTTGTGTAATGGGATGGATAACATCGTGCACGGTCGCACGGCGCCAGTCGCTTCCAAATTGCCTGGCCTGTTTTGCTTCTGCTGCTTTATCCACTCCTGCCGAGCTTAATTTTCTTTGCGATATCACTCTTCTGGGGCTGTTGTTTCTGGAGAAGCCGCAGAACATAATTAAAGTTATGGTGCTCCGTTTTAACCGAGGCCGCTTTTAATTACGCACCGCATTACGTCTTCCATGATGGGGTCCTTGCACCTGGGTATGAGGGACGGCAATTTGGCGTTCTTATACGTTCTCGTATAACGCGTGCAAGAAAAAAAAATGGAGGGGAAGGAGAAGGGTATACTGACGTGTGCCATATTAATTCGATTCGGTAATGTTTTATTGAATTTCCGCGAAAATATTTGCATTTAATCTTTCGTCATCGCCTGCGTCACTCTTTCCGCTATAGCATTTTCGGCGAAATCTCCACGACTGATTTCTTGGTTACATTTTTTTTCTTTATTTGTTTAGTTCTGTCTAAGAATATCTTCAAAAACTGCCAGCTGCTACGAGGGGTGGAGCGCAACCGCAATCGCATGAAGTTGGCTGCTTGTACAAACAAAAATGAAAACGTTCGTGCAGTGCTTTCGGCCCTGTTCCCCTCAGAGTTGATTGGCACATACGGAGTTACAACGGGCAGCTTGTAAGGCGATGTCTGGCGGGAACTTCTTGTGCATGAATTCATCGTTTCACAACGATATATATAACTCTAAATCACAAACATATGTGATGGCTGATATCATTTCGAAACAATCTCGATCTATCGAAAGCGCGGGTGCCATTTCAGTGTGGCAGTTATTTACCAATCACAGGCTATTTGCCTTTCTTGTTTTTTTTCTGTTTGTACATATAAATAATATGGTATGAATTGAATACATTCGTCGGCAAACGCACTCACGAGTCAACTCACTCCGACTCAGATCGGGCCATGAGTTTGAGTCTGAGTGAGTAGTGAGTAGTATTTTGGTGAGTTTCCTTTCGAGTGAAATTGGTTGAGGAAATGTTTGGTAAGTCTCAGTCCGAGTGAGTCCGGTTGAGAAAAAATATCATTATTCTTAGTCCCAGTGAGGCCTACGCGCAAAATCTATTTCTTAAGTGAGTTTCCGTAAGAATACCGGACTGATTCACCGTCCGTGATACTAAACGCGGAACTGTTATGTCGGCTGCAACAGGATTTTTCTCAACTGCTCTTTCTCAACTTTTCTTCCCCCTCCCTCTTCCCCACTTCACTGTGGCCTACCGTGCTCAGGCCTGGTTAACCTCCCTGCCTTTTTTTCATCTTTATTACTCTCGCTCTCTCTCCCACTAGAGGTAGTCTGACTGAGCGTTCTGTTTTTTTGCCAGCCTACGGTCCTATCTACTCAAGTGCAGCATTGCTATCAGTCTTATGTCGGCTCACGTTAATACTCAGGTCTACTCACACGCACTTCAACGCACTAGCGTTCATACACCATCGCAAGATATTTATCGATCAGAGGCTTGATTTACGGCGGGTGATGCCTTCCCCTCAACTCCCCCCCCCCCCCAAACACACACCCCGCAAACGCTTTCACTGGAAGGTCTTGATAAAGGTGTCTCGTGCGAGTGATCTGTTTCAGTAGAAAAATGGCGAAGCTTGCGCTAAGTCGCGCAAGGCCTCAAACGGTGAAGCTTGTAGATTCTGAACTCTAATCTGGTTGTGTATAGGTTGTTTCTAGGTTGCCTTTCAGCGCAGACAGGTTCGATTTAAACAACAGATAGTCACAGACACGATAGGGATGCCCGAACTCCAGAGACCGAAACTCGCGCTGAAACCGAGCTTTCGTACATACCATATATCTGCGGGCACGTCGTCGTTCGCGTTGGTCTTCCATCGCCTCAGGGTCTTCTCGCCAGAGTGTCGGAACGGAACGAAAACTGAAAACGAAAAACGAAAAAAAAAACAATATTTTTCACCGGAACGAAAACGTTACCGAAATTTTATATATTATTTCGTTCCGGAGTGAAACCGAAATTTTTTGAATCGTTTTTCGGTTCACGAGAAAACTTCGCGATCCGGACCAACTGAGCTCGTGCAATGTGAGCATATCTCAGGGTGCAGTATTAGCGCGTACCTCAGGCAGGAATTCCAAAGCAAAGATATACTTAAATTGTACGAAAAACGAAAACAGTGCCAACCAGAGATGTTTATATTAACGCAAGTGGACTTTTGCGCGCCTGTCACGAAGACCAAAGTGGAGAGGGCATTGTCGGCGCTGAAGTTTGTTACAGCGAAAGCTGTTATGAGATCACAACAGCTGATTTTGGCGCCATAGTTGTCCGCCACCGCCGATGTCCATGACCGCCGTCACGTAAAATAAGAAAAAATTGCATGAGAGACAAATTTCTAGGGTCGGATGGGATTTTAACCCGCACCCTCTGCGTGGCAGTCGGGTCTTTCACCACAGTGCCACGCTGGTGCTTGTAACTCCTTCGCAAAAATACTCGATACAGGCGTCATGTCGGGCAAGGAATCGGGTTAACATGTAATATAGCATGGCAGAAGAGTAAAATAACAACCAGTCATCACACAATGCTAATAGCGCAAAGTGTGTAGTTTAATGCTTCCCACCAGTCCAGAGTGAAATGGCTCCGAAAACATTACACATTTTCGCGACCTCGGAATGGAATGACGACTACGCTTGGAGGAATGGAATAGAAATGGAATTAAGCGCCTTTTGCACGCAATGGAATGGGAATGGAATTACGTGTTTTTCCGAAAATAGAGCACGTTTTCGTCTACGTGCTGTTTTTCAAACTTCAAACATTAGTAAGTCAGAGCATCGAATTGAACAATAAAGCAGTGTTTTTAAAATGGCTTGGCTGATTACAAGCAAGGTACATTTATAAGCAACGCGCCTACTACAAACATAGGCATATGTTAGTGTACAATCAAATGTATTATCCCAGCAGGTACTGAAGCGAGAAGCAAACTACCCCTGCGCGTTGGTTCGCATAGATACCCCCACACGAAAGTGGCGAATACTCTATGCACAGCCTGACCTTTATCTCACGAGCAGTTTAATACCTGACACACGTAAATAACCCTTGCGACAAGAAAGACACTGCATACCTGCGCACAGGCGAACACAGAAAGTTCTCTTCAACACATCCATGCTTGCGAGGCGCGCTTGACAGCCATCAGTGCTGACGAGCAGTGCGGCCCAGTGTTCCGTATTCGATGCAAAGGCACAAGGTGCCCGAGCGGTGCACTGTTCCAAATAATACCAGCAAACCTAGAAGGTTTCGTTCCCCATTACCCAAATCTTAGTTTTGTCAATATTGCCGACCGCTCCAGACGCGTGTTAAAACTGCTTAGTTTTCTTGAACACTACTTTTTTCAGCATAAAAATACGCTGTGTCGTCATTTTAGCATTAGCACATTTAAGCTTAAAAATTATTAAAACACCACCATCCTTCAAACATGCTGACCATGCAAATACTATAGGTAGCGGGTGTACTGCCCCTATGGGAATTAGTACGGTGGTTGTACTGCACGAGCTGTCACCAAGCTACCTTGGTAACGTGTTTTGCGTACTTTTGCATTTCTTAATGCATCTGATGGCATCAGCTTTATGGGGCATTCATTCTTAACGCGATAAAGCTATCAAGGTGCCTTTCCTACGTTGAGGAATTACAGGTATGGAATTGAACTGTCTGGCAATTCCCGGAATGGGAATGGGATGTTTTTTTCATTCCGAGGAACTGAAAGGAATGGAAATGCGGCAAGTCCTAACTCCCCGGAATGGGACTGGAATGGTATGGAGGCTCCCATTCCGCAACACTGCTTCCAACCCTCTGCAATGTGCTCAACCATAATTCCTAATCGTCATCAGCCACAGCACAAAGTGCACTGCCTTACGATGTGTAGCGGGTACCACGTTTCTAAAAAAATGACGAAAAATTGCATAGTCGGAACTTCGCTACTTGAGAAAAATTACGATGATTTATGGCGTAGTGGGTACCTTGCACGTGTGCTTGTATTAGTTGCCCCGAGAGAATCTACAACGGGCTCTACAAAGTCCGCTCTTCCAGCTTTCGCTGTGACTGTGCTGCGTGTTCCGTGCAGGCCTGGCGATCCTTTTATCAGTACAGCGGTCTCGGACATCAGAGAGTACATTCAATGACGTGCTGCTTCTGAGATCGTGCTCACTCCCTTGACACAAAGCGCTGAGCCCACTAAAAAAATCGTATTTGTTTTTTGAGAAAATAAATACTATGACTTTGAAATTAATACTGCTTTGTGCAAGTTGGTAGGAATTCGTGGTAGAGTTGCTTCCGCTCCTCTGAAGAACATGTTTTACCCTTGTCCCACTTTCCAAAGAGGAGGGCAAGTAACTACATCACAAATCCAATGTTTTTTTTTATGATTACCTTAACTTCAAGTTTTTGCGTAAAAAACCGTTACGAACCGTTACGGAACATTTTTTTTCGTTCCGGAACAGAAACGGAACGGAACTTTTTGCTGTGGAACGGAACTAAAACCGAAACGAAAAACATTTCGTTCCGACACCCTGCTTCTCACAGCCGCCGTCGCCTTTCCCGTTCTCTATTATTCTCTCGTTCTACGTACCGTTTACGTATGCTTCAGCTAAGCCGAAACGTGTGGCTATGGCGTTTATCACTGCGTTAATTCCGACGGCTTATTAACCTTTTCTCAACTTCTGTTTGCGTCTGTCTAGAAATTTTAATTAGTGCTTGCCGCTAGTCTCATGCCTGTTCATGAAACTATTGAACATGTATTTATTGATTGCGATAATGCCATTTTCTTTTAGGACATATTAGAGAGGACCCTAAAGATAGACTTACCTCTTAATCCACATGGAATTCGCTTTTTGTCTTTTGAAAGTTGTGTTAAAAATTTGGATGTCATTCGTTTTTTTTGGTTGGTCTACATTCGGTATGGAGCGGCACGTTAGCATATAGACACTATGATGTTTATGTTCCGTCTGTTCATGAGCGTTTCGTGGAAATTGTTATCAAAGTGCGAGATGTGTATAAGACAACTGACTGTGGTGAAGATGTGATATCATTGTTTCATTCATTAACGCACGTGAAACGGGTATGTGGTGCGATTATTAGACTATTTTGACCTGTAGTCAACAGGGCTAAAAATGAAACAGAGAGTGACCGCGGCGCTGTGGATAGGGTGCCCGGCATCTGTTGTCGCGGAACGAGAAGTCTTTGATTCGACTCCCGTTGCTGGAGATTTTTTTTATTGTTTAAGTTGTTTTTGTAATCTGGTCATGCGCATTTTCCCGACGTCATTTCCGTGACGAAAATACGTCACTGAAGTCTTGGTGGACCCCGGCAGAAAGCGTTTTTGTGTAAAAAAAAATGCAGTAGCTTTGAAGAGGAATGCGTTAGATACGCTAGTTACTGCACAAGCAAGTTACAAAAATATTGCTTCTGAATTCTTCTTAATATTTCTTCACAGCATAACTCAGGCTGTGACTCATCAGTACGCTGAAGTTTTATTGGCCATTTCCAAAAGGGAATGTTTAAAAGCCGATAAAGGCGACGTTGCACAGACATTTACAAGGCACCATACACTATATTGTCATCATTTGCGCTGAGACAGTGTTTTCTGTGCTCTTTTGAACGTCAGAGCACCGTGATTTTCGCGGCACCGGTTTAGCGCCGCTTTCGAGGATAGCGCAGTGATGCCATTTCATGTTCACATGTACAGTCAATTACGGGACATTCGGCAATTTCTTATGCCATCACGGCTAGGGCGCAGCATCTGGTCCCGCTTCTGTCAAACCTTGATGTCATATCAAAATCAATGTCATGCACTCAACGGGATATACATTTAAATGGTCCAATGTTTGTGTGCGTGTGTGTCACGGTAAAACGTGCGTCTTCTCTACGCAATTACAGATACCGTTACTGTCTTTCTTTCAGAGTCCTTGAAGCCATTTCGACAGTTATTTATCGCCATGACGCTTCCTCTGTATCATTCGAAAAGGCCTGTCTTTCACAGCAGGCCGTGAATTTAACGAAGGAAAAGGAACTCGGCTAATGAGATGATCGGTGGAGTAGAAAAACGTGCGCGAAGGCGAAAATAACGAGAGCAATTACCGAGAGCAATTACCGCAATCCGAGCGGGCTTTTAGGCTTGTGAGCCAGCGCTCCTCATTATGATCATGCCACTGCACACCACGGTCACAGAGACCCCGTGTTACGGCCGTGTTTTAGAATTTCACTCCCGCATCGCGAGTAGGGATCATGCAAGGCTGAGGGGAGGCACAGAGTGACAATGTGCTTTCTTTTTAGGAGCGAAGCTCCTTATAGCGTCACCTGGTCGCTCGTCGCTGCGTCCGGCGTTCCCCCGCCGTCGCGTCTCCCGTATCATTCAATAGATGGCGCTGTCCCATAGAGATAGAAAAAATAAAATAAAAAGAAATTAGTAAAATATAAAGATAATAAAAATAAAAAATAAAAAGTAAGAAAATAAAGAAAAGAAGAAAACAGGAAAAAGGAAAAATAATCAAAGCGGCGTATCGCTTTGATTACTGCTGGGCGAAACCACTGAACATTTCCCGGTGTAACCACGATTGCTTCAGGAGCTTCGCCCAAGCTCATCATCATTCACCCGTGGATATGCTGTAATTCTTTTTTCCATGTGATTATACTTACGCGCTGCCTTCTGAATTAATACAAAAAATAACTGGGGCAGCTACGCGCCAGATGTGCGAAGACTGAGGAAACAGCGCAGCTGGTGGCGTTGCCTGTCTCATTTTCGTCCTCCTCACCCTCGCTTTCCCTTCCCACCCATTGCTAAGCTATACTATATATGCCTACGCTTGCTCTCTATTTTTCATCTCTTCTGCGAGTCTCTATGTATTTCTATCTTGATCTCTTTTTGCTTTTTATTTCCCTTTTTCTGTTTCTTCCCCTCTCTCGCTCTCTGTACTTGCTTTCTTGCCTCCTATGTTTTTCTCTCCTTCTTCCCTTTCTTTCTCTGTATTTATCTCTTTCTTTCTTTTTCTTTCTTTGTGTCTCTCTTAGTACTGGTTCTCTCACCCATCAGAGTGAATGCTTACCACGCGGGACAAATCGGCGCACGTGTTCCGTGGGCGAAGCAGAAGATGAAGAAGAGGAGAAAGAGAGCGCGTGCAGGTTCATGATGATATTAGTTTTTCAGGTCGCACCAAGCGGCATAACGAAAACCTTAACAGCTCCGCTGTCAAATAAATAAGTGCAACGCGTCGCTGATATGCGCAAGCCCGTCACCACTATAGAAAACGAACGAAGAGCTCGCCAGGCGCCTTGCGCGAAGCACATTCATATCTGCCTACTGAACACAGCACTCTTTTCATCTACGTGGCTTTCCAAGTGAAAGTTGATACGAATGTAAGTCCTAGCTAGAAACTGGCCAACAGTATTCATTCGTGTATTACTTCCGTTACGCCTAACCTAACCTAACCTGTTCATCAAATATGTTTGCCATTTTAGGCACCAAGATTAGGATATGATTGATGGCGATGACCGCCATAGCCTGATAGACTGGAATAATTTTGAACACATGTCTTTTTATAACATGCACCTAAGTCGGATGCACGCTATCGGGTGCACTTACATTTCGCTCAACCCCTCCCCCCCCCCCCCTCCTCCCAGCCCGGTAGAAATGAGACCACGAGCATCGGTGGCCGACACCTTACCTGCCCAGCTACCACCGCGGGTATTATTAGTGATCATCCTGTGGCCACTCGTACCGCTATTATGAGCATCGCCAACGCGGCATAGGTATGTCATGAACGCGGAAACTGTAAAATGCCGCAAGTTTCACTTTCGACTCTGCTTTTCGATGCCGCTCTATGCATGCAATTCTAAGATGAAACTTTTATTCAACTACCGACAACTCAAGCGAGGCAACTGAATTTTTTTGTTCAAACTACTTTCGCCGAAGTAACGAATAAGTTCCAGTTACGAAGTGTGCTCTAGTCCAAGTAGGGATTTCAGTTCTCAACTTTACCTGCAGTTCAAGTGAAATTACAAGTCTACAATACAAATTATTAAGCGCGCTGCTGGGCCATAGTATAAGTAATATAAAAATCCAGATTTTCTCTGTCTTTTCGTATGGCGTCGCTTTGCGACAATCTTGTTCGAACCGTTGAAAATTTCAATGCTGTTTGCTAATGGCGCGTACATGTGGGGGTTCTCCAGCGTTCTAGGAGTAGTTACAGGGCATAGTATATAAAAGTTGGACGAAAAGGACATCGGAAACGGAAATAAGTGAGGACAAAGCGCCTGAGGAATGACCGCGCTTTTGCGGAGTAATGTGATAGCTATAGATGCGCATGTGTAGAGAGAGAGAGAGAGAAAGAGAGGAAGAGAGAAATGACGGCGCTTTAATGACGGGCTGCGCGAGAGATAACAGAGCAAAACTTGAGGCCACTTTAATGAGTTCGGCGTCGACACAAAAGCCGTAAAATGGCTGCCGCCGCCGCCTCGACGATCGGCGGCGCGGCACTCTTCGACAACTCCCCTGTGGCCAACGCAGCTTCGCGACTGACGTGCCTTACGCAGAAACTTTTCTTCTTGTTTTTACCTCTTTCCCTGCGCCATTCGCCTCCTGTTTATACAAGCCGAACACGAGAGATGCTCCCCGAGTCCCGCGTGGCGCTTTTAAGTGCACCTCATGTATTTGTGATTGCGGCGCGAAAAGCTGGTGTTCCCGCCTGTGTACAGCGAGGACGTCAAAACTGAAGCTGGAAATAAATATACAATGAGCTGGCCACTTTGCACCGAGGCTTGGTAATAATTAGTTTATTGCGCGTTCCACCGCCGCCGCCTCCGTGCGAACTTCGTGCCCGTCATCGTCATGAGCGGCATGCCTCCAGGACTCCTATTTGAGGTCGTCATAGTGCTCCATTCACTAAAATAAAAAATACAGACCAGTCTCGGCGGTGGCCGCCGCTAATGGACTTGACACTTTACAAAAGTAGGTTGGGTAACAACAGGGCTGAGCTTTTTGAATGCCTTCGAAAGGCGCTCTGTTGAATTCATGTCGCTGATAAAAGCAATGACTTTTGAACAAGAATTTGCTAGTGTCACCGGCTTGCGATAAGCGTAAATTAGAATTTTCAGTGTCAGTTTGGACGCTTTAGAAGTGCGTTAGATGCACTTACGCGACCGCTTTGTATAGTGATGTTGGGAGCCAACTTCCACGCATAACCGCCGGATTGCGCTGATATCCCAACCGATCGCCAAACCAATACCAATAAACAAAACGTGAACTTGAACCTTAGTCATGCGAGTCGTAATAAAAAGGAGCACTAAAGCACCTCCGCTGCACAACGTGATTCTGTTAGACATACACAAGTTGTGAACACGGGTTCCCGAAAGCTATGTAAATGCGTCTCGCCATTACCGATGCGAATGCCGGAGACCAGCAAATGTAAACGTAATTAATCTCGACAGTGCCGGGAAAGAGGTTAACTTGTTGATTAGAATAGACAAGGAGTCCGCCGCGGTGCAGCAGTGGTTACGGTGCTCGGCTGCTGACCCGAAGGTGGCGAGTTGAATCCTGGCCGCGGCGGTCGCATTTTCGATGGAGGCGAATTGCTAGAGGGCCGTGTACTGTGCGATGTCAGTGCACGTTGAAGGACTCCACGTGGTCAAAATTTCCGGAGCTCTTCATTTACGCCCTTTCTCATAATCATATCAGGGTTTTGCAACGTAAAACCAGCGATATTATTATTAATATGGACAAGGAAATGAAGCCCTAATGAGGAGGCGTAATGATTTTATCTTGCCGCTTCAGTTCTTTCCAGGATTACATATACTGTACACAAAATTAACACAACACATACCAAAATACTGACACAACATCTCTGAACTTCTTTGTGTGCCACAACTTTTCCACGTTATATGTTCATTGACAAATTAAGATCATGAACTTACCACTCAGATTTTCTTTACCTTCGATTCTAGTTTTTTGTGGAATTAACTGTCTAAAGGGTTTAAGCAATACGAAATGATTCCATGTTTATGTTATTCAACAATAATTTAGTAACAATTTTTACATCAGAATTGAGATCTACTCAAGCGTGATCAGCAGAGGGTTATTTCTCTCAGTAGACGTGGCAAGCACCAATCCACAGATTGCTCAATATTGTCGCAATGTTCGTAGATATATCGATATGCATTGAAGCACTAATCATAAAATAGTGCCGCTCTTTGTCCGGCTGCCTTTCTACGAGTATTACGATGGTTCACGCTATGATATATATTCGGTTGAGATTGCTATCGCCAGTGGGGTTGCAGAAAATACATCGACGAGCACGATCACAGATGTCGGCGGGGCCGAAGTACTCAATTTCCTCGCTTCGTGCCGCAACTAACAGCCATGATTGTGCGCATGTCGTAACCTAACTTCCTACGAAAATTATGAATTTAACCTGTATAAGCTGCTACTCTAGAGTCAAGAATGGGACGGAGCAATGTTGCAACAACATGACAAAGAACAGAGACGCCGTAGTGGAGGGCTCCGGAAATTTCGACCAGCTGGGGTTCTCTAACGTGCACCCTAATCTAGGTACACGGGCCTGAAGCATTTCCGCCTCCACCGAAAATGCAGCCGCTGCAGTCGGGATTCGATCCCGCGACCTTCAGATCTGCAGTCGAGTGCCATAACCACGAGACCACCGCGGTGGGGCGGGGTCACCCGCTCTAGACTTTCGGGGAGGAGGTGGATTCTTTGAGGTCATGCGTTAGCGGATAAGGCGGCCTTCTAGGAAAGTATAATAAACGTAATAAACGGCAACAAGAGAAAGATAGCAGAAAGGAAAAAGATTCACCATTCCCCACTAAAGGGAACCATGTGGGGATGCGAAGCAGCGCATGGGTCGACTTAAAGTTCCGTTCATCACAGGCACCTTGCCTGATGTTGACGCGTCCTTGCAAGTGGTTCACACAATGAATTCACTGTAGTTGCTGTTGCTGTTACTCGTCCCGAGCTCTTGTTGGAGCACGCCACGCGGGTTGATCGCGCGTATGCAGAATCTCGTTACTCGACGCCATCACGTGATTGCTGAGAGAGTGTTAGCGGGAGAGGCCACAGCGTCTTACACGGCCCATTACACAGGGCCGAACGCGCTAGCGTGTGCCAGCGCGTTCTGACTAGGATACAACGCGGTGGTTCATCGCGCGTCTGCAGAACCACCGTCGTTCGCCGACGCCATCACATGATTGCTGAGACCGTGTAAGGGGGAGACGACACACCGTCTTACCCAGCCACTTAGGTAGGCCCGAACGCGCTAGCGCGACTTATTTTTCTAGAGGGTGTTGACTAGCGCGCGAGCACGCACGGTTTTGTCTGCGTTACGCCGTGCTAGGACAGTATACGGCAGCCCGGGCCCCTAAAGTGCTCTGCATGTATCATCATCAAGGCGGTCGAAGAACAAGACGAAGAAGACTTCTTGGCGCGAGCGCGCGCATGCTAGGTGGTAGAAAGTGAACGGTCGCCAATGGAACTACGGACAAAGCCCAGCGCAAAAGCAGCTTCGCATCTAAAATCACAGCCAAATAGGCACCGCGAACTCTCTTGACAAGATAACACTTTTGATCGCCAACCGACGTTTTTTTCCTGGCACACATTCGCTAATGGCTGCCAGAGTCACGTCTCTGAGTCATTGAATCTCTGTTCCGCTGGCATCCCTCTCCGGAAGTTAACCTGTCCAAAGTAGACAAGATGTTGCCGTGCACCTGCTCGCCTCGTGGCAAGACTCTCTTGATTTCTCCTATCTCGCTCTTTCTTTTTGAGGTAAGCTTTAGTGAGAGCAAGCGGGCCGTCTTTGTGTGCTCGTGCGTGCTCACTTGTGGTTTTCTGCGTGCGTCCGCTTTTGTATTCAGAAGTACGACATTCAGAAGTACGACTTCACCTGATACGTGACTTCAACGCCTGACGTCATCCTAACAACTTTCGAGAATGCGCCGAAGGGAACGCATGAGCATATAGTGTTTAATTTCAAGTGAGGCGTTACTTTGCCCGGAAATGATAAAAATAACGGCGCGGCCTCAAGTTAAGGGAAACTTCTGACTGTAGGAGTTCTCGGTATGTCCCCTGCAAAGCTTGTGTACGATGCAAATTTTGTACATTTCAGCCTTCTAAATGTACTAGCCGATAATATGGAAATATAAACAAAAAAAAGTAAGCTAATGTGCCATCTGAAGCCGACAAGATGCTTAATTTTCTTGTGGCCGTGCCATTTCCTAAATATTTAGTACGATACTCGGGATATAACATTCGCATCGGCAGTCCTCAAGATGTATAGTATAAGTCAGTGACCATCCCCTACACCTCTTCACTGGCAATAGGTTTGTGCCGATTGTAACAGCTGCCGTTTGTGCGTATCAAACCGCGATGGCTTAACGACCAAGCACCAGTGAGGGTACTTTATTCACTTTTGGTGGACCTGGTCCGTGCCAGCGCTTGGACAACGTCGTGTTGCAGCATGCGCGTAATTACGTACCCTGTAGCATTCGTTTCGCCCCAACATTTCTATCAACTCTGCTCCGCGTTACCTATAATGTGGGGCGGTCAGGTAAACGATTTTTCAGGTAACAACCTTGCCTCCTTGGTCATTTTACTGTCTCACGCAATTACAAACCCCGTACAAGTCTTTGACATCCATCTTGGAGTGAAATGTACACGTACAAATCGGCGCGTGCATCGACAATTGGCTTGTCTAGGATCTAACACACTTTGAAGACAGTGGCCTGCGTGTGCGACCATAAACAGGTCGAGTGTCAACTGAGCCGGTGAACCAGTGGCAACCGTTTTAAATGCGAAGCGTTTCTTAGCAAACCTTTCGTAATTTGAGCGTTTCTATCTATCTATCTACTATCTATCTATCTATTATCTATCTATCATCTATCTATCTATCTATCTATCTATCTATCTATCTATCTATCTATCTATCTATCTATATACTATCTATCTACT